>NC_056729.1:259554314-259606814 GCF_019279795.1 Protopterus annectens
GGTACTCTTTAACAGCAGCCTTGAAACAGGCTACATTCTAAGTGAATGGAGGACCACAAAAGTCATTCTCCTCCACAAGTGCGGACCATCATCCAACCCACAGAACTACAGACCTATCAGTCTAGTAAGCCTAATATGCAAATCCAGAAATAAATTATCAAGAAAATGATAAAACAAGGACATTAGCAGCCTACAGACATTGGACCCATCTCAGTCTAGTAAGCCTAATATGCAAAGCCAGAAATAAATTCTCAAGAAAATGATAAAACAAGGACATTAGCAGCCTACAGAAATTGGACCCATCTCAGTTTGGCTTTAAGGGAAGGTTCTACCTACTTAACCTGGTAGACTTGTTTGACAGGGTCACCAAGGCAAAGGATGAGGGTAAAACAGTGCATACTGCATATTTTGACCTGGCCAAGGCATTTTATACAGTACCCCACTCAGGCTTTGTTGGCAAGCTCTCTGAGATAGGCATAAACCCTTACATAATTTGCTGGACACAGACAGGACCCAAAAAGTCGGGATCGTGAGACCACCTCCACCTAACTGGTCATTAGTGGAGGAACCCAGAGGTCAGTGTTGTGCCTGCTCCTGTTTTCCATCTACTTCTTGGAAGCCAGGCCTAACGTTAAAGGCCTCTGGCTCCTGAATTTCAGAGATGACTGTAAAATGGGAGCTATTATAGATTTCCCCCAAGAGACAAATGTCTTGCAAGTGGGTATAACATAGACAAATGACTGGTGCCAAAGCCATGGCCTAAAACACAATGACAAAAAATGCATTATACTGCCTTTTTGGGAAACTGTCATTGCAAGTTAATTACTCCATCAGTTAAACACTCCTAAGAGTTCACCCAGTAGTAAGGGACCTGGGAGCACATGTAGACAGCAATCTGGCCTTTGACAAAGATGTAGCTAAAATAAGAAAATCATTTTATGTCATCCAACTTGTACATACGGATGTGGCATCCAGGGCCAAAAAAGTTGTAGTACCACTCTACTCAGCCCTTATCAGAGCTATCATTGAATACAGTGCCCCCTTTGGCATGCATCTATCCAGATACATGCAACATTTAGAACTCCCACAAATGTTTCTCACCAGGAGAATTCAGGGCATGAATACTCTGTCCCTACACTGATAACATACAGTCTCTGTATTCAGTCCCCTACAGGCTGTTGAGAGGGGATCTTGGCCTGGTATACAGGGCTACCTCAGACCCAGCCTTGATGGATCTGTTGCACATGTGCAGAACAAACAGCAACAGAAACTCTAGACCTAGGGATTTTTAACTTCAGTTGTAACAAAAACACTACATGCTAGCGAGACAGATATGTGTTCCAAAGGATCTCTGCACTATGCAATAGGCTCCCTTTCCATGTAAACTAGAGTTCATCTCTGACCTTATTCAAACAAAACCTTGACAATTGGATGGGAAATTGTAAATGTACCCCAAGTCTGGGCTCTGTGTCCCTTATGGACAGAGGCTGTCAATAAGAAAAGTATTATCCTAATTAACACCCACCAACCACCCTACAATCTTTATGTCTACTAACATGACCCCCATATGATACCCAAGTGGTTCTTATCACTAAGTCTTCAGTAGGGTTTCACACTGTGCATTGTATATTTGATGCTGCAGATGCACAAGTCTGTGTGCTGCCGTTTGTGGATAAAGTATTCTTTGATGATGTTCTTTGTGTTTCACTGTTGCAGTCATTACATTTAGGTAATCCTGCTGGCAGGCTGCCCTCAGTCGGCCTGAATTCCAAAGTCTTGGGTCCTGCGTCGGCTGCTGCTGACCCTTCCCTGACATCAGGTCATTGGGTATAAAAGAAGCAGCCAACACCGTTTTCTTCAGTCTTTCTTGCCGCACGGTGCCCGAAGCAGAAGCAGTTCGCAAGTGCCGGTCGGCCGACTCCTGAGATTTTCGTGTTTGAATTTCAGATCCAAAGTCTTCAATAAAGCAAGTACCCCGTTGGGGAAACTTTTTTTCTTGCTCCAGACCGATGTCAGAAAAAGTAAATAATTGTATTTCTTGTGGAAAGCAAATACCTCATAAGGACTTTCATTCTTATTGTATTCCTTGCCTAGGCCCTGATCACAACGTTTCTGGTTGTCGGTTTTGTGCTAGTTTTAACCAACGCACTATTAAGCGTCAGTATGATTTTGCTTTAAACTGTTTTGGACGCCGGTTTAATTATCCAGAAATGTCGTCTGATAGCCATCCGACTACTGGAGTTCACAAAAAACGCAAAGAAAAAGAGAGAGATAAACAACCGAGGTCTAAAACCGACAACAAAGCTTCTCCTAAGCCAGTCGCCAGTTTGCCGGTTCTCAGTGGACACTTTCGCAGCCCCTGATGCCCGATACTTTAGAGTCGCAGGCCGTTACCAACTTCCACATGGAGTTGGCCATGCCGCTGGAAACTCAAGGTATTGGAGCCTCGGATATGATTCCCTCAGATGGGTCTGGAGTCGCTGAGCAGGCACCGGCTTTTGAGGGTGTTTTCAGACCTAAACATCTTTACATTAAACCGACTTCAGCTTCAAAGGCAAAGACTAAAGCACCTTCTAAAGCAAAGAAACAAACTCAAGAGCCACGTGGACAGGCCTCTGTGCCCAAAAAACAGATGCTCAAAATGGTCGAAGACTTGATTACCCTTGATCAGGGGTTCCCATCCCCCGTCTGATAAGAGGCCTAGGCCAGAGACTGACTATGAATCTTCAGATCAGATTTCTATTTCTTCTGATTCCTCTTCTGATCAGGAATATTCTCTTCCCCCCTATGAGGATTCTGATGCTGAAGTATCTATACCTTCAGCTTCTCCTCCAGAGGACTATTCTTTTGGAGAAACCTTGCATACCATGAGGGAGCATTTCCACTGGGAGAGCCAAGATTTTTCAGAATCTAAAAAGAGGCTCAGGGATTTCCTTTTACTACCTCAACACAGGCCGCTAGCCATTCCACCTGAGTTAGACATTGTAGATGATGTGTTTCCGGAGTCTAGTCTTACCCCTGACTCCTTACCTCCAGCTCCTGTTAAGCCTGACAGATATTACAGGGTTCATGACTCTCATAAATTCCTTTTTAAAAACCCTTCTGCAGACCTAGAAACTATTTCACAGGGTCCCAAAGGAGTTAGGGCTTCCGCAGCAAAAAACCATACCCCCTCTGACAGAGATTCTAAGGCACTGGATAGATGGGGAAAAAAGGTTTACACATCTGCTACCCTGGCTATAAGGGCCTTAAATTGTCAGTTTCATATGCTCAAATATCAGCAACATGTCATGGCATTGCTTAAACAGAAAATGTTGTTAAACTCTGAATGTGCAGAAAACAAGGAAATGCAGGATTTATTGCATGCAGCTGAACAAGATGGAAAGCATACTTTGCAATGTGGTATTGATTCTTTGGAGGCCTCCTGCAGGGCCGCAGTTATGGGTTCTGTAATTAGGAGGCATGCTTGGTAAAAGGAGCAAAATCTGCCTGATCATGTCAAAGTTAAAATATTAGATGCACCTTTACAACATGATACTTTGTTTGGTGTTAAGGCAGAAGAGGTGTTAAAGAAAATGGAGGACAAAGCTAAATCTATGCAAACTGTCAAAGATTTTTTACAAGTGCAGCCACCTAGGTTTAGTAGACACTGGCCTACAAAGAATTGGTCCTTTCCTGTGTCAGACAGACCTCAAAGGGGCAGATCCAGACGCCCTAGAGGCAGATCCCAGGCACAAGGTTCATATAGGTCAAAGCAATGGGGTGCTTCTACCTCCAAAGTTGGAGAAGACAAATCACAACCATACAGGAAACAGTCCCAATGACTTCCCTCTGTCTGCACCAAGCACTTATCTCCTGGCAGCACCCTTAGGGGGAAAGTTAGCACTTTTTTCTCAAAATTGGCACATTATAACCCAAGACAAGTGGGTTCTAAATATCGTGTCACAAGGGTACAAGTTCCATTTCCATACCTTGCCAAAGGCAAACGGCTGGCCAGATCTGCCAAAAAAAATCAATGGGCAGAGGCACAAAAACAAGTCTCATCCCTCATGGACATGGGGGCCATTCAACAAGTACCAGAGCAAGAGCAGGGACAAAGATTTTACTCAAGATTGTTCCTGGTACCCAGAAAGGACAAGGCCTGGAGACCAATACTGGACCTGTCTATTCTGAATACATTCCTGGATATACCAAAATTCAAAATGTTGACTTTGCAGCAGCTTCTGCCCATGCTGGGCAAGAACGCTTGACTTGTGACTGTAGACCTAAAAGAGGCATACCTGCATGTCCCAGTCAGACAGTCATGCAGAAGATACCTCAGATTCAAAGCTGGCTCAATGCATTACCAATTCTCTGTACTGCCCTTTGGCTTATCTACTATGCCCAAGGTCTTTACCAAGTGCCTGGCACCAGTAATTGCATTTTGCAGACAAAGAGGAATACAAATATATCCTTACTTGGACGACTGTCTAATTCAAGCAGAGAACAAGGACATTCTTCTACAGCATCTGGCATTTGAGAAAAGACTTCTAACATGCCTAGGGTACACAGTCAATGAAAATAAATCAAAACTAGTACCCTCTCAAGAGGTAATATTCATGGGTGCAAGCTTAAATACAACTGCCCAGATGGCTTATCTCACGCCAGACAAACAAAGGCAACTGTCTACCTATTTCAAAATGTTGGCAACAAAGGCCCAGTTATCTGTAAAAAAAATTCTGCAGGCTTTGGGCTTCATGGCATCCTGCATCCTACTAATTCCATATGCAAGACTGCATATGAGGAAACTTCAATGGTACCTAAAAAGTGTGTGGACTCAGCACTGCCACAGCCTGGAAACAATGATTACTCTCATTCCCTGCCTGCAACAGGAGTTTCGATGGTGAGCAAAGGCTTGTCACCAGAACAAGAGACAGCCATTCACATTACCCCCAGTCTGGCAGACACTAACAACGGATGCATCAGATTATGCCTAGGGGGCCCACATGGCAGGAAGATGCATTCAGGGCACATGGTCCTCAAACCAAATGCATGTACATATCAGTCAAAAAGAGATGCTAGCTGTTCAAAATGCCCTGACAGCATTCAAGAACCTACTTCATCTGGGACAACTACTGATAAAGACAGACAACACCACGGTCATGTGGTATATAATCAAGCAGGGGGGCACACATTCTTACCCCCTTTGCAGACTAGCCATAACTTTGTGGGACACAGCATTGACTTACCAAGTACATCTGCAGGCACAGTTCCTGTCAGGAAGGGAAAATACTCTGGCAGACAAACTAAGCAGAAACCTCATGGATCCCCATGAGTGGAAGCTGGATCCACAAGTCTTCAGCATGATAACAAGGAAATGGGGATGCCCGGACATAGAGCTATTTGCCTCCCCTCACAACTACAAACTAAAAAGATTCTGCACAAGGAATTATCACAGACAAGCATGGAAAGTGGATGCCCTATCTTTCAGCTGGAAAATCCTATCAGTATATGCCTTTCCTCCACTGCCTCTCCTCCCCAAGGTGCTCCTAAAGGTCAGACAGGAGAAGTAAAAGATGATACTGATTTCCCCAAACTGGCCCCGCCAGTACTGGTATCCAGTCCTAAGGAACTTGTCTCAATGCCCAGCTTGGACCTTACCTCAAACACCCCATCTACTATCCCAGCAAAACAATCAGATCCTGCACAGCCAACTCAGGACTTTAAACCTGGCAGCATGGCAGATAATGTAATCATACAAAACACACCTCTCAGTAAAGCTGTGATGGATGTCATTTTGGAAGCCAGAAGGCCTAGTACTAGAAGATCTTATGCTGGAAAATGGAAGAGATTCTGTGTTTGGAACCAGGCACAAGGAGCTGATACAGCTGTACCAAATATGCCTCAGATTTTGCAATACTTAGCTGAGATGCTGAACAAAGGCCTATCTTTTTCATACATTAAAATTCATGCCTCTGCCATTTCGGCTCATTACAATACAGAGCCACCAATCTTTTCTCATCCTTTATTAAAGCAGTACCTCAGAGGAGCCAAACATTTAAGGCCTCCAAGATCACCAATACCTGCATTGGACCTCAACTATGTCTTGGAAAAACTCACCCTGCCTCCTTTTGAGCCAGCTGCTACTGCTGATATAAAGTTTTTATCTTGGAAAACAGCTCTGCTCCTAGCAGTAACTTCTGCAAGATGAGTTTCAGAGCTACAGGCACTCATGGCTGTGGAACTTTTTATCATGTTTTATCCAGACAGGGTTTCTCTGAGGACAAGCCCAACATTTATGCCTAAGGTGATGTCCAGTGTAACTCTTAACCAAACTGTTCATCTGCCAACTTTTTATCCAAACCCACAGAAGAAGGGGGAGAGAATTCTGCATTCATTGGACGTACACAGACAGCTTAGATTCTACTTGGACAGAACCAAAGTTTTCAGGAGGACACACCAATTATTAGTGGCATATGCTGCAGGATCACAAGGAAAAGCTATCTCAAAGCAGACTATTTCAAAGTGGATAGGCCACTGCATTTGTTTCTGCTATTCTCATCATGGCAAGCCAGTACCTAAAGGCATTAGGCCACATTCAACCAGAGCTGCAGCCACTTCAGCAGCCTTTCTCAGGGGAGTACCAACCAAAGACCTTTTAGAGGCTGCTACTTGGAGTTCAGTGCACATGTTTACAAAGCACCATCATCTGCCACTTCACTCTAAATCCAGGGCAGGCTTTGCCACTGCAGTTCTGCAGGGCCTCATAGCCGCTCCTAATGCTGTTTAGCTCCAGCTTCCCAGCCATATCTTTGGGACTCTACCCAAATGTAATGACTGCAACAGTGAAACACAAAGAACATAGTACAGTTGTGTACACTTACCATAAATGTAGATGTTCGAGTGTATTCACTGTTTCCGTCCATGTTACCCACCCACCATTCCCCTTTTTTCTGCTGGAATTTATCTTTCCTTCTCTGATTTGTACAACCTATGTGGTGTGTTTGCTTGTAGATGAAGGTAAAGTTTATATTGGTGCATGCATTTATATATATATATATATATATATATATATATATATATATATATACAAATTTTGGCTACCCTTTCAGGGGACAGCTGACATCTGGGGCAAGAAAAACTGAAGAAAACTGCATCGGCTGCTTCTTTTATACCCCTGACGACCTGATGTCAGGGAAGGGGTGACAGCAGCTGACGCAGGACCCTTTGGAATTCAGGCCGACTGAGAGCAACCTGCCAGCAGGATTACCCAAATGTAATGACTGCAATAGTGAATACACCCAAACATCTACATTTATGGTAAGTGTACACAACTGTACTATCCTTTACTTGTGAATCATTTAAGAATTAGGGTACACTAAAAAGTGCGTTTCCATGCTGGAATCTGTGTGCCACCCTTCTCTATTCTCCACTAAACTTCTTAGTCTTTCAGGATGAAAAAATAAGCAGCAACCATCAAGTCACTTTACTCCATCCTCTGTCTTCAGTTAAGGCCCTCACAGATCTCTGATGGCATACAAAATTGTTTGAGTAGCAACTTTGATGGTTGATACATTTAGCAGAACATTATGGGTGTGCCTTTAGTGGGTGGAGTGGGATGGTGCAGGCTGCTGAATGTTGCAGTCCATTTGAGGAGAGATGTCAATGTAGATTGCCACCTGGAGACAACTGTTTGGCTCACCAAGCCACCTCCCGCTTGATAGCCTTTGTAGAGGGTGAGTGGAGATGTGCACCTAAATGTAGAAGGTACTGGGAGTCTCAGCAGTGATGTATATTGCTGATGTCCTTTGTGTTTCACTGTTGCAGTCATCACTTTTGGGTTATCTGCCTGCAGGTAGCCCTCAGCTGGCCTGAATACCAGAGTCTTGGGATTTCTGCATCAGATGCTGTTGCTTCTTCCATGCCGTCAGGTCGTCAGGGGTATAAAACATGCATCTGACACCATTACATCAGTCTTTCTTTCCGTGCGGTGCCCGAAGCAGAAGCAGTTCGCAAGTGCTGGTCGGCCGACTCCTGAAAGTTTCGTTTTCGAGTTTCAGAACCGAAGTCTTCAAATAAAAAGCTAAGTACCCCTTTGGGGAAACTTTTTCTTGCTCCTTACCGATGTCAGTAAAAGTTAATAATTGCATTACTTGTTGGAAGCAAATATCTCTTAAGGATTTTCATTTGTACTGTATTCCTTGCCTAGGCCCTGACCACAGCATACCTTGCTGTCAGTTTTGTGCTAAATTTAATCAACGCACTATTAAACGTCAGTATATTTTTGCTTCTAAATATTTTGGATCACGCTTTAATTATCCAGAAATGTCATGGTTAGCAATCCGACTACCGGAATACTTAAAAAAAACGCAAAAAAAAAGACAGAGACAGGCCGTCGAGGTCCAGATCTGACGACGCTTCTCCTAAGCCATTTGCCAGTTCGCCAGTACTCAGTGACGCACTTTCGCAGCCCCTGATACCCGCTACTTCTGATTCGCAGGTCTTTATTGCGACCAATTCGGAGTTCGGTATGCCGCGAGATGCTTCAATTATGGAACCCATGAATGTCTCTACCTTAGATGGGTCCAGAGCCGCTGTGCAGGCACTGGCTTCTGAGGGTGTTTTCAGGCCTACAGATTTGTATATTAGACCGACGCCATCTTCAAAACTAAGGCCAAAATCTAAATCTGTGTCTAAAAAACGATGCCTGGGCCACATGTGCAGGCCCCTATGCCTAAAAAACAAATGATCAAAATGGCTGAAGATTTAATTACTCTGATCAGGGGTAGCCAACCCCCCCCCCCCCCCCCACCTTCTAAGAGGCCTAGGGGAAGACATTGATTATGAATCTTCTGAACAGGATTCTATTTCTTCTGACTCTTCTAATGAACAGGATTTGTCTATACCTATTTATGAGGACTCTGATGCAGAGGATTCCATTCCCTCTGCTTCTCCCCCTGAGGATTTTTCTTTTGGGGAAACTTTATATACCTTATGGGAACATTTCCACTGGGAAAGTCAGGATTTCTCTGAATCAAAAAAGAGACTTGGGGATTTTCTTCTACTTCCAAAACATAGGCCTTTGGCTATACCTCCTGTCCTAGACAATGTTGATGATGTTTTTTCAAAATCTAGTATGGCTCCTGATTCTCTGCCTCCAGCTCCTTGTAAGCCAGACTACAGGGTTCCTGACTCCCACAAATTCCTTTTCAAAAATCCTATTAAAGATCCTGAAACTGTTTCTCAGGGTCCCAAGGGCATTAAGGCCACTACTGCTAAAAATCCTACACCTTCTGATAGAGATTCCAGGGCGCTGGATAGATGGGGTAAGAAGGTTTACTCTTCTGCAACCTTGGCAATTAGGGCTTTAAACTGTCAATTTCATATGCTTAAATACCAGCAGCATATCATGGGACTGCTTAAACAGAAAATGATGTTAATTTCTGACTGTGTGGAAAATAAAGATTTACAGGATTTATTGCATTCAGCAGAACAAGTTGGAAAACATACTTTGCAATGTGGTTTTGATTCTTTGGAGGCCTCTTGCAGGGCTGCTGTAACTGGCTCTGTGCTAAGAAAGCATGCTTGGCTCAAAGAGCAAACTCTGCCTGATCATGTTAAAGCAAAATTGTTGGATGCTCCTTTACAGCAGGACCATCCCTTTGGTAATGAGGCTGAAGAAGTTTTAAAAAATATGTAAGATAAGGCTAAATCTATGCAAACTGTGAAAGATTTCCTACAAGTGCAACCTCCAACATTTAGTAGGCACTGGCCTACTAAGAACTGGTCCTTTCCAGCTCCTTCAAGAGCCACTCAGGTCAAACCCAGACATTCCAAAGGCTCCAGGTTTCAGTTACAAGGGACTTTTAGAACAAAACAATGGGGTGCCTCCTCCTCCAAATCTGGAAACAACAAGGCACCTCCCTAAGATGCCTGGTTGGTAACTCTAGACTTAAAAGAGGCTTACCTGCATATCCCAATCAGGGAATCTTGCAGAAGGTACCTCCGCTTCAAAGCAGGCTATTTGCATTACCAGTTCTGTGCACTGTCCTTTGGCTTATCTACTGTGCCCATGGTCTTCACAAAGTGCCTGGCTCCAGTAGTTGCATTTTGCAGGCAAAGAAATATTCAAATATATCCATACCTGGACAATTGTCTAATTCAGGCAGAAAACAGGGACATTATACACCATAAATGAAAAGAAATCACAACTGGTACCCTCTCAAAAAATTACATTCCTGTGTGCAAGCTTGAATACAACTGCCCAAATGGCTTAACTTACGCCATAAAAACAAATTCATTTGGTGACTTACTTCAAACAGGTGGCCACAACAACCCTGCTATCTGCAAGACAAATTCTGCAAGCCTTGGGGTTCATGGCCTCCTGCATTCTTCTAATTCCATATGCAAGACTGCATATGAGGAAACTTCAGTGGTGCTTAAAGAGTTTATGGAGTCGGCATTGTCACAGCCTGAAAACAATGATTCCTATCATACCTTGCCTGCAACTAGAGTTCCTGTGGTGGGCAGAGGCCTGCCACCAAAACAAGGGACTGCCATTCACTCCATCCCCTGCCACCCAAACCCTAACTACAGATGCATCAGACTATGCTTGGGGGGGCACATCTGGCAGGGAAGTGCATTCAGGGCAAATGGAGCCCAAATCAAATGCACCTTCATATCAATCAAAAAGTGATGCTAGCTGTACAGAATGCACTGACAGCCTTCAAGGACTACCTTCATCCAGGACAATTAATGATAAAGACAGACAGCATCACAGTTATGTGGTACATAAACAAGGAGGGGGTACACACTCCTACCCCCTTTGCAGACTAGCCATGGCATTGTGGAACACGGCCTTGACCTATCAAATTCAACTACAAGCTCAATTCCTGCCAGGAAAGCTGAATTCTCTGGCAGACGAACTAAGCAGAAATTTCATGGACCCACACAAATGGAAACTGGAACCACGGATTTTCAACACATTGTCACGCAAATGGGGGAGTCCAGACATAGATCTTTTTGCCTCACCCCAGAACTATCAGCTGGACAAATTCTGCACAAGAACTCGTCACAAAAAAGCCTGGAAAGTGGATGCTCTATAATTCTGCTGGAAAAACCTATCAGTCTATGCCTTTCCCCCTCTGCCTCTGCTCTCCAAAGTTCTACTAAAAGTCAAACAGGACAAGTCAAAAATTATTTTGATTGCTCCAGACTGGCCACACCAACACTGGTACCCACTCCTGCACAATGTGTCACACCTTCCACCTGCCTCAGACACCTTACTTTACTGTCTCAGCAGAACAGCCAAATTTTGCGCACTCATCTCCAAACTTTGAATCTTGCAGCATGGCTAATCACCTAAATTCACCCTTGGCATCCCTCAGTAAACCTGTGATGGATGTCATTTTGGAGGCAAGAAGGCCTAGTGCTAGAAAATCTTATGCTGACAAATGGAAAAGATTCTGTGCCTGGAATCAATCACAAGGGATAAGCACAACAATGCCCAATATTCCTCAGATTTTACAATATTTAACCGAGATGCTTCACAAGGGCTTGTCCTTTTCTTCCATAAAAATCCATGCCTCAGCCATTTCAGCTCATTGCAACACAGAACCTCCCCTCTTCTCTCATCCTCTGCTAAAGTAGTATCTCAGAGGGGCCAAAAACTTAAGACCACCCAGGAGAGCTCCAACCCCTTCCTGGGACCTCAATTTTGTATTGGAAAAGCCTCACTCTCCCTCCTTTCGAGCCAGCTGCTACTGCAGACTTAAACTTTCTCTCCTGGAAAACAGCTTTCCTTTTAGCAGTCACTTCAGCTAGAAGGATTTCCGAATTACAGGCTCTTATGGCAGTGGAGCCTTTCATTATTTTTCATGCGGACAGGGTGTCTCTCAGGACCAATCCATCCTTCATGCCTAAGGTGGTATCCAGTGTGGCTCTTAATCAGACCATTCATTTGCCAACTTTCTTTCCCAATCCACAGAACAAGGGGAACGGATTCTACATTCGTTGGATGTACACAGACAATTTAGATTTTACTTAAACAGGACAAAAGCTCAAAGAAAATCTGAATAACTACTGGTGGCATTTGCTGCAGGGGCAGAGGGAAAGGCTATTTCAAAGCAGACTCTTTCCAAATGGGTAAGCCATTGTATTTGTTTCTGCTATATGCACCATGGTAAAACTGTCCCCCAGGGGATCAGATCTCATTCCACCAGGGCTGCATCTACTTCTACAGCCTTTCTCAGAGGTGTTCCTACCAGAGACATTCTAGAAGCTGCTACCTGGAGCTCAGTTCATACGTTCACCAAACATTACCATTTACCCTTCTTCTCTAAATCCAGAGCTGGCTTTGCCTCTGCTGTCCTGCAGGGCCTTATAGCTGGTCCTAATGCTGTATAAATCCATCCTCCCAACCATAGCTTTGGGAATCTACCCAAATGTAATGACTGCAACAGTGAAACATGAAGAACATAGTGCAGTTGTGTACACTTACCATAAATGTAGATGTTCGAGTGTATTCACTGTTGCAGTTCTGGTTACCCTCCCTCCAACCCCTTGTTTTCTCTCTTACTATACCTCTTCTTTCCTTTACTATGCTTAAAAGCCTTTTTGGTGTATTTGCTTTTGTTTGGAGGTATATTTTTGTGTTTTTAATTACTTAAATGTTTGGCTCCCCATTTGGGGGGCACCTGACATCTGGGGCAAGAAAAACTGATGTAATGACATCGGCTGCATGTTTTATACCCTTGACGTAATGGAAGAAGGGACAGCAACCGACGCAGGACCCAAGACTTTGTTAACCCCCATTTATATCTTTTTTCTTCCATTCTATAATCTTAACTTTATTCCTACACTTGTATCCACTGCCTTCAACTCTACTCTTACTCTCCTATAATGAGAATAAGATACATTTATTATTCCCTTTATCTAATAATTGCTCATAACTTTCTAGTGTGATTTTGTAAAAAAAAAAAAATTTTTGTTGATTTTACGTTTTCTGTATAGAAATGCTTAGTTCAATTTAGTTAGTATTGCCTAGTTTTAATTCTGTAGAATTGCTTAGTTTAACTTTGTCAATTTCCTGTTTGGAGCTTTTCTCCCCGGGCCTCTACTGAAAATGGACATATATCCAGCTAGACTAGCCCGGTCAACAAATGTAAAATAAATAAATAAATAAATAATCAGGCCGACTGAGGGCAACCTGCCAGCAGATTACCCAAATGTAATGACTGCAACAGTGAATACACTCGAACATCCACATTTATGGTAAGTGTACACAACTGTACTTTTGGGATGCATCTTTCTATACATATTAAGCGACTGAAAGATCCCAGAGGTTCCTAACCATGAAGATTGCTGGCCTAAACTGCCTGCACTATGAAGAGACTTAAACTTCTATCCCCTAACTTCATCTCTGATGGGCTATGTTACCGTTGTGATGTATTTATGCCTTGTTTTTTTGCGCCATTTGGGATCCCATCCTCTTTATTCGGCTATGTCTTTTCTAGTCAAGTAGCTCCACTTGTATCATAACTAGGGACGTAAATATTACCAGCATGTAAACAAGGTGCTGTGGAGAAACAGATTTATTACCCAGTGCCTTCCCCACCTCTGTGAAGACTTGCTCTGCAAGTAAAAATAGAGTGACACCTTAGCATCTTTCAAATTAATCCAGGGTGAGTGGATAGGTACCCATACATTTAATCTGTAACTGACTTATTTTTCCCTTCTGTGTGTGCATACTGCATTTCACTTTTATACCCCCCCCCCCCCCCCCGGTGCTCTGTTGTTCTTTTTTTGTTTTCCTCACATAAAATGCTTTGGATATTAGCTGTTCTAATGAGAGTTCTGTGGCTGTCATAGCTGTTATTTGCATATATATGGCCATTCTCTGCATGCACACATTTTGTACCATTAATGTAGGAACAAGTGGTGCGGCTTCCACATCTGTAGGTATCTTGAATATAATTGTGTGCGTGTGTGAGTGCAGATATGAGAGGTTTCACTCTTCACATCAGTTGGGTGCAGCTTTTTGTGTTTACTGTTTTGCATCTTGATGTCACTTGCTGTTGCAGGACTTTTGGACAGTCTCATAGGTTCATAGGTGATTACTAAGCTAATGGCACAACAGCCTATCCAGGATATGATAGTATTATATCTTAATTCCCCAGATATGGGATGAGGTAGCATCAGGGTAGCGGGTCTTACTCTTCATGTATTAGAGCCCTGGGTCATTTTACAGACTACATTTGTCCATAAGGCACATGGGCAGTACCCAAGGAGTGAATTTGTGTTTCCCCATCCATTTTTCCAAATTGTTTTAAAGAGAGTGAGGGACACACTTTATTTTACAAAGATGGGAAGTTTATTCCATAGATGCATCCTTTGGAATGTGAACCTGTCTCTCCAGGAAGTTTTGTTAGAGTCAGAAGTAAGGTTCAGGTCCATGGAATGAATGTGCAACCCTTGTTTAATTTTTCTTGTGGATCTGTAACATTGTCATCAGGGCTGAATCAGAGAATGCCTTGTAGGTCAGGCATATGTCCCATCTCAGTAAGCAATATGAGATGGAGTAAAGGGATGGGGCATTTAGTTGGTCTACATAAGACATGTCTTATGCTTTGTATTTTTTTTTTAGTGAGAAACTGCTGGGGCCACTTCACTTGCTGTAAGTGCCTGGTTAGGTACATGCGGAAGGAAACATTGCACTTGATTATGGGCCTGATGAGGGCCAAATACAATGCCACTATGACTTTTTTATGTTGATTCCATACCTTTACTTCAAGTTAAGCCACACAGAAGGATTTCCTTACTACTGTAGTTATCTAGTGGTCAAAGTTTAGGCAACTGTCTTTGTACCTAGGTCCCTCACCACTGGGTCTACTTTTAGGGGTGTCCTATCAGTATTATAATTTGCAGGAATTTCTGATTTATTGAAGGGTATGATTGTAACTACAGCAGAGATGGTAAGGGAGACAGCTAGAGAGGTGCTTGGTGTGATATCTAGACAGAGGAAGGAGGACAAGGAGAGCTGGTGGTGGAATGAGGAAGTACAGGAGAGTATACAGAGGAAGAGGCTAGTGAAGAAGAAGTGTGATTGTCAGCGATGAAGAAAGTAGACAGGAGTATAAGGAGAGGAGCATGGCAAAGATAGAGGTGGCGAAGGCTAAGGATAAGGCATATGGAGAGTTGTATGAAAGGTTGGACACTAAAGAGGGAACAAAGGACCTGTACTGATTGGCTAGACTGAGGGACCAAGTTGGGAAAGATGTGCAGCAGGTAAGGGTGATAAAGGATAGTGATGGAAATGTACTCACAAGCGAGGAGAGTGTTTTGAGCAGATGAAAAGAGTACTTTGAGGGGCTGATGAATGAAGAGAATGAGAGAGAGAGAGAGAGAGAGAGAAGGTTGGATGATGTGGGGATAGTGAATCAGGAAGTGAAACAGATTAGCAAGGAGGAAGTACGGACAGCTGTGAAGAGGATGAAGAATGGAAAGGCTGTTAGTCCAGATGACATACCAGTGAAAGCATGGAGGTGCTTAGGAGAAATGGCAGTGCAGTTTTTAACCAGATTGTTTAATGAAATCTTGGAAAGTCGGAGGATGTCTGAGGAGTGGAGAAAGTGTTTTGGTACCTATTTTTAAGAATAAGGGTGATGTGCAGAGTTGTAACTACAGAGGGATAAAACTGATCAGTCACAGCTTGAAGTTATGGGAAAGAGTAGTGGAAGCTAGGTTAAGAAGGGAGGTGATGATTAGCGATCAGCAGTATGGTTTCATGCCGGGAAAGAGCACTACAGATGCGATGTTTGCTCTGAGAGTGTTGATGGAGAACTTTAGAGAAGGTCAGAAGGAGTTGCATTGTGTCTTTGTGGAGTTGGAGAAAGCATATAATAGGGTGCCTAGGGAGGAATTGTGGTATTGTATGAGGAAGTCAGGAGTGGCAGAGAAGTATGTAAGAGTGGTACAGGATATGTACGAGGGAAGTGTGACAGTGGTGAAGTCTGCAGTGGGCCTGACAGATCCGTTTAAGGTAGATGTGGAATCATATCAAGGATCAGCTCTCAGCCCTTTCTTATTTGCAATGGTGATGGACAGGTTGGCAGATGAGATCAGACAGGAGGCTCCATGGACTATGATGTTTGCAGATGACATTGTGATCTGTAGTGAGAGTTGGGACCAGGTTAAGGAGACCCTGGAGAGGTGGAGATATGCTCTAGAGAGGAGAGGAATGAAGGTTAGCAGGATTAAGATGGAATATGTGTGTGTGAATGAGAGGGAGAATAGAGGAATGGTGAGGATGCAGGGAGTAGAGTTGGCGAAGGTGGATGAGTTTAAGTAGTTGGGATGAATAGTTCAGAGTAATGGTGAGTGTGGAAGAGAAGTGAAGAAGAGAGTACAGGCAGGGTGTAATGGGTGGAGAAGAGTGTCAGGAGTGATTTGTGACAGATGAGTACCAGTAAGAGTGAAAGGGAAGGTCTACAAGAGGGTAGTGAGACCAGCTATGTTAAAAGGGTTGGAGACAGTGGCACTGACAAAAAGGCAGGAGTCAGAGCTGGAAGTGGCAGAGTTAAAGATGTTAAGATTAGCACTGGGTGTGACAAGGATGGACAGGATTAGGAATCTGTATATTAGAGGGTCAGCTCAGGTTGGACGCTTTGGATACAAAGTCAGAGTGGCGAGATTGCGTTGGTTTGGACATGTGCTGAGGAGGGATGCTGGGTATATTGGGAAAAGGATGCTAAGGATGGAGCTGCCAGGTAACAGGAAAAGAAGAAGGCCTAAGATAAGGTTTATGGGTGTGGTGAGAGAGGACATGCAGTTGGTTGGTGTGACACAGCAATGTGCAGAGGACAGGAAGAAATGGAAACAGATGATCCGCTGTGATGACCCCTAACGGGAACAGCCAAAAGAGAAGAAGATGAGTATGCATTTTTTAGCATTTAGTCTTAGACCATGGTTTTGACACCAGCCGTTTGCCATTCTTAGGACTGTTTGTAGGATGTCAGCATCATTTGGGGATTCAGTGCTTGCTCAGAGATTCCATTCAGAGAACATGGTGAGCTAGAGGTCCCCAACATTGGCCTTCACTTCAGAGAAGTATAGCAAACAACTCGTACTTAACCATATAAAGACAAAACTCCTATTCCTACCTAAATGTTTCTACAATCTTAAATCCTCTGTCAGCATTTCTTCATTTAACAACATCTGTATCTCATCTGAACCCCACACAAAGCTCCTTGGAGAAATTATCGATAACCAGCTTAAATTCGACCTTCATGTACACCACTGTATTAAAAAAAAAAAAAAAAAAAAAAAAAACATCCAAAGCTCAGCCTTGTTTATAGAAACAGAAAGTTCCCTACCCCCAACTCCAGAATCTCACTCACACAGGCTTATCTTCTTCCGAACCTCTTCTACTGCTCTCAGATCTTACTAAGTTACAGTCTTCTCTACTATACAAACTTGAAACCGCATACAACAAAGTCGCCAGATTTGCAGGCAACCTGACACCAAAATCACACCACTGTCTTGCTCTCTAAACTGTCAGCTGGTTAGAGTTTCCTAACCAACTCTTATTTACTCAACTTCTTCTGATCCAGACTATTCTAAAGAAACCCTCCTCCTGCCCTAGCATTT
Organism: Protopterus annectens; assembly: GCF_019279795.1. Classification (NCBI taxonomy): domain Eukaryota; kingdom Metazoa; phylum Chordata; order Ceratodontiformes; family Protopteridae; genus Protopterus; species Protopterus annectens. The sequence continues at coordinate 259,571,940 of NC_056729.1, forward strand.
CCTGTCTTGTCTCCCTCTGTAACCCACAACGCTCCCTCAGAAGCTCAGACCAATTTTTCTTCCAAATTTATAAACCTAAAAAATCTTTTGGGCCAAATCTCTATGGCTACTTTCCTGTTCTGTCATGGAAAAAGCTTCCCATGCACCTCAGAAATATTACCCATGCTCGTGAATTTACAACAACTCTCAGAAGTTACCAATACATCCCCTGGAGATGCCACTGCAGTCATCCCACTGGATTCCTTCTCTACTCCCTTACTCTTCTCCATCCCTCTCTTTCCTTCCCACATCTTTCTTTCCCACATTTTTGCCATCTTCTCTAACTTCCTGTGTATTACGATAGTCATCTACTGCTCTCCATACCCCTCCAAATTCTTGCCCCTTTAACTTCCTTCCAGTAGTCTGACACTAACTCCCCCTTTTTCTTCTACACCCTCTCCTATTTCTCCTCACACTCTAACTTGTGAAACTAACTGCTGTAATTATCATACTCTACCAGCATAATCAATTTTTCTGCCTTTCTGTCACTTTATTCATACCCACCTCCTCAGTACCCACTACTAATTTGAAATGCCTCAGTTGCTGAGTTCCCTTACTTGTACTGCAGTTTGCATCAGTTTTGCCATATTTTTATATACACTTTTTATTGTGATTATTATATTTTACTTTACTCCTGTTATTTTTTTTACTTGCATAATTTGTACTGTGAATTTCTTTCTTGCCTAATTTCTACTGTGATTTTTTTTACTTGAATAACTTGTACTGTGGAGCTTTTCTCCCTGGGCCTCTGCTGAAAAAGGGCACAAGCTTAGTCGGACTATCCTGGTCAACAAATGGCAAATAAATAAATAAATACATGTGATGATGTATAATGTTTGTAACTAATATGTTAGCGTGGTTTGTTTTCTTTTATGTAAATGTATATTTGCCTGTGTCATAAGTGCTAATTCAATAAATGTGATAGAAAAATGCTGAGTATGCAGGCAGCATGAACCTCCTTAGTTATAGTCGTATTCACCCAGATCTGTAAAATGATTTACTGTTATTTCCTTGATAGCAGGACGGTTCTGTGAGGAGCTGGAAAAGGCAGAGCTGCTTTTCCAAAGAAACTGTCTTGCCAAGTGTTTTCCCTGCCTGATCCTATTTTTCATTAGTAGAGTTCCTGATTTTTACTGTTTACTTTTTTTATATTTATTTATTTATTTATTTATTTTTTGCTGTACTGCAAGGTTAGATTTTGTGGTGACCCCCCCCCCCCCCCCCAATGTTAGTATGTCAACTTGTCATGGTGATTCCTCTGAAGACCTCAGTTTTCTGAGGGATGACTGTGTACAGAACACTCCCTTAACATTTCTTAGGTTTTTGCCCTGAGAAGCTTGTCACTTGAACGATGATCACTTTGAACTCCCAGCCTCCCGGCTGCTGTAATGAAGCATGTGTTCTTTGCCACCCTTATTAGGATATGAAGTCTGTTGTCAGATGGGTTAGCTGAGACAGAAGTTCAGAGGGCAACAGCATGTTTGCACAAATCAAAATTTTGTTTATCTAAGAAGCTCGCAGTCCAGAATTGGTCAGTTTTATGGGTGCACATTTCTGCATGTTTAATGGTATGAGATGGCCAGGATTGTCCAGTCAAATTAAAAGTACTAAAAGTATTTTAATATACCTTTTACAAGTCTTCATTTGTAAAATGACTATGGTTAGCTGAAGTGAAGATATGAAATTCACTTTGCCTTTAATGTGACATGGAAAAAGGGATGACTTTCTTATTAAATATTTGTTTTGTGTTGAGTGAATGCTCCGTGAGTAAGTGAATGCTTGCACAGTCACTTTTCAGAGAAATAACTGTATTGCATAGTTGTTAAAACTGTAAGTGCCACTGTTGTATGCATGATAGAGCACTTATTTTGCCTGTAATCCCATGCATTTCAGACTGTCACGACGCATTTCAAAACCCTACACTCTTGAGGTTGTTCAAGTACTCATTGTGAAAGCGACTATTAGTTTGTAGGCATTTTATATACTGCATTCTGCAGCAACATCACATAAGCAGCTTTATGTACAGCCACTGTGCTTGACTGTTTCCTCGGATTTTCAGTTTGTCATCATCCCACTTGAAATCCAAGTGAAGTTTCAACCCTGATGTGTCCAAATATGGTAGCAGTGCATAGCTGGCCACGCAATGTTCTCTGCAATGCCCGTTTCACACACGTGTTTGTTTTTGTTTGGGTCTTGTATTTTATCTTCATCATTAATGTACCCAGATGCAATAGTAAATAGCAGAGTATTCTAAAATTAAACCATATAAGGGTATGCATATGATTTTATTGGACATCAGAAGGGCATGTAAGCTATTAGGCCACTAACCAGAATGTTCTTAGAAGTGCACTATTGTTTTTTTAAGAGCAAGTCTTTGTGTAGCTTATTTTAACTTCAGCTTCTACTTTATTAATGTGTAACTCTAAGCACAGCGCAACAAAGGTATGTGAGGAGTTGCAATTGGAACAAATGCATAAAATAAGGAACTGTTACAAGAATGATAAATTGCCTCAATAAATGCACACTAAGTGTCCATTAATAACATGAATAAAGTAAATGTAAAATGTATCAAAATTAAAAAGTAAAAAAAATATATTGTAAATTCTAAATGAGCTTGTAATGAATTTAATACATCAAGTCCAAAAATTGTCCGCAGCTATCTATAGTAAACCAGGGCCAGTAAAGTTAGATTGCAGTACGGATTGATAGGAGAATTAAGTCCAGCAGGCTACAAATAAGAAGATTAACATTTTAGTTATTAATAAATTTTAGAAGAGGTCCCAAACATTGAAAAGGTAACACAGAACACTCCAAATGTTAAGTGGAAAAAGCAACATCTTCCATGTTACAGGTACCACACGAAGCCTTCAGCCTCTTCTTACAATGTACTGCAGCTGGAAGCCATCCCAGTTAGTTAAAAAAAAAAAAAAAAAAAAAACTGGGGATCATTCGAAGAAATCTATACACGTGCAACACAGATTTACAAAATGTTGTGGCCTTTAAATAAACACTGCAGCAGTCTGTCCACCCTAAAACAGTTTCCAAAGATATAAGCCAGAATCATTAATGATTTAAGCAGTTGCACTTGGAAAATGACTGTACAGTTTTTATTAGAGGAATAATCTGATTTAAAACTCTTGATTATTTTGTGCAGTTGTGCATGTGACTATATATACGTATTTTTGCATATAAACACATATCGTGTGTGTATGCATGTGGCTGCATATCTATATCTGTCTATAGGGTTTGCTGGCTTTTGCTGAAAAAGTCAATTTTATAAACGGAGAAAAAGCTTGTACGTTTCACCAAGAATCAGCTGATCAAACTATACCATCTTTTTTTCTGAGCAAGATCACAGAACAGCAGGGATTGGGAATTTTGCACGTTTCCCCACTGTAGTGAAATCTCAAAGTTGGTATGTATAATTAGCAGGGGGGGTGAAGGCTGCAGGGGGGCTTGCCCCAGTATAAAATATTTTTTTCTTTTTTTTTTTTAGGTTTTGATGTTGAAAGTTTCAGTTATGTAGGTTCAGATTATTGGCTTTTGAGTATTTGCACATTCAGTATTAAGCCGTATGCGAGTGTGTATGTGTGTGTGTTGATCCTTTGTGGATCGATGTTTAAACTTTTTGACAGGGTTCAGTCATTGCTGGATCAAGTGCCTCTTTCAGTAGGAGGCAAGATTTATATATATATATATATATATATATATATATATATATATACACATATGTATATATATATATATATATGTATGTATATGGTATGTATGTCTGTATATGTGTATCTTTCTATCTGTCTATATATATGTGTGTGTGTGTGTGTGTGTGTGTGTGTGTGTATGTATAAATATATATATATATATATATATATATATATATATATATATATATATACACACACACACACACATGCATAGATGCAATGTGTGTGTGTATGTATGAAATGTATTATATATATATATATGTGTGTGTGTATGTATGTATGTATAAGCATATACACACTTTGGGGTGCCAGTCTTATGTCACATAACACTATGTCGACTGAAGCATGTTAACTAATTTGAGAATGAGAGATTGATTTCTTGCATGTAAAATTACTTATTCTGAAAAAGTCAGTTATTAAACAACTGTGAAGTACACAAGTAAAGTGATTGCATTGGGTGTAATTTTAATAATAAATGGCAGTCGGTTACATTTTGAAAGACTTAGTAAAAGCCTGGCTTTAATTGTGAGTCCTGCTTCTTCATTGGATACAACAACATGAAATAATGTTGCCTGATAAAAGATCACGTCTTAATGTCCATTAGAGAGTTGCATGTGGTACTCCCGCCAGACATTATACATTGTTTAGTAAGGTATTAGACACTGTCCAGTATGTACACCCAGTGATTCTAGGTATCTTTGCTTTATAAAGCAAGCCCTTTGTTGACCCAGGCTGTCTTCAGATGCTCTTTGTATAGATCGCTACTGCAGAGGTTTCTGTGATTTAAGGAAGTTATCTGCAGCTGGATGTCCACCTGACCGGTCACACTCAAAGCTTTTTGTTGAATGGGGTGTAAGGCTAGCCAAATTTTGGGCAAATGGAGCAGTCATTCATGCCATCTTCAGTTCCTTTTTTGCAGTAGGCATATGCTGTGTTTTGGCAAGAATGTTTCTGGTCACTTGGTTTAGCTTCTACCCCAAAGCCACACTTTATAGAATTTTTCAAAAGGTAAGCCCCTTGTTGGGGAAATCTATTTCTCTTTGCTAGTAAATGAATGAACTCCTAAGAAGTGTTTTCTGGGGCATGACTCTTGCATACCTGAAAAACCTCTGAGACTCTGGGCATGAGATCCTTAGAAAGACTTGCATTCTCAATGATTTGTTTTTGGAGTCCCCACCCCACAGCAGACTGACAGATATGTGTGCTTTTCACTAGAAATGCCCACACAAGTAGAGATGACTTCCTCAGTACCTGACTGGTGCAGAAGAAAGCTGGAAGCTGTCATGTAAGAACCAGAGTTGGAACAGGCACTGTTATGCATTGGAGAGTTTCTGCCAACCAAGAGAAGTAATTTAAAGGAACATAGACACTCAAGAGATTTGAGGGTAAGGGGGCATTGAAAAAGATGTGACTAAGTAATGGAAGACCACTGCCTTTTTGTTTAACAGGATCAGTTGCACTGAGTCAGCCGAGGCAGTTTCCAAGCCCTCAATCTGAATGTTTATTTTGGCTATTGGCCACTGTCCATCCCATTTGGAAAGGATAGTAGTTTCCAGAACATCTTTCCCTGCCACTTTCCATATGGTAAGAGCTGCAGATACAGAGCCCTCTTTCTCCAAAGCATCTAATTCTAAAATCCTCATAAAAATAATGTCACCAGCTATTGGCTGAGCCAGGACCTTCATACGACTTTATTTCCATGGGAATCTGACCATAACAGGAACACGTCCACCATATCTCAGACCACAGAGGCCTCAATAATTCCTTTTCTGTCACCCAGCAAAATTTGACCCAGTAGGAGTTTATGTAATTGGCTAAAGACTTCTTTTCATTTTGGCAGGAGGCCGCCTCCTTTCCCTGTCTACTGTTTGACTTCCTAGACATAAAAGTGAAAAAGTGAACTCCCTTGTCCTTGAGCAAATCTGCGTTTCCCAAAAAGAAAGGCACCAAGAAACCATAGATACTGTATTTTAATATAAAAAATATATAAAATCATCCAAAATAAAACATGTTAAGCACTTTCATCATATTAAAATGACTTCATCAGAACAACTCACAGTTACCATCCACATTTAAATAGTCTCCCAAAAATCCCTGCACATCAGTTAATGCACTAATTAGTCAACGTTTGAACATTTAAAGCACCACATACCAAGAATTTGTTTGTAAACTAATTCTTATAGTGTTCATACAATTTTGATATTAAGTACACATGTATTATCACTTACTTCATGTTTGAACACACAGATTTTCCTAAGAAAAGTTTTACAAAAAATGCATTCAACTTGAAAATAACAGAAGATAATTTAAAATAATTTATGTTGTTACTCAGTTGATAAACTTAACCTATGTAAAATAGAATGTTTATTGTCTGATTTGATTAGCCCTTTCCTTTAACACTGAAAATATAGATATATGATCATTTAATGCAGGATGAAAATTTGCAGCCAGCCTAAGCTGCCACATTAATTCCTTTTTATATAAATCTGTTTAATCTGGTTGGATAGGGGACTATGTTGAATAACACACGCTTGATTATAGTTCCTATTGTTAGAATTCATAGGACCATCCTGTTCTAAAATGTCCCCTACTTTGTCCATTCCATCACCAGTTTTATCCATCTTCAAACTAACCATAGGGTGTGCACTGCCCAGTAGGGGTTTATATCTCTTCCCCCATTCACCAAGCACCTCCATAATAATGGGTTCAACCATATTAGATGGATACCCCCTCTCAAAGAACATATTTTTTAGAAATTCAAGCCCTTTGATTACATCTTCTCTCTCTGAGGTCATTCTAGCCACCCTAATAGCCTGACCCTTAACTATACTTTTTTTCCTGTTTCTGAGGGTGGTGGCTTAAATAATGTAGATAAGCACTGCAAAATGTTGGTTTGCGGTATACGTTAGACTTAAAACCTTGTTTTGTCTTAGAAATCTTCACATCTAAGAAGTTGGTCTCTGATTTATTCACATCATAAGTAAATTTCAAAAAAGATGTTTGGTTCAAATATTCTATGAATAGGGTAATATCTTCTTCCTTCCCCTTCCACATAATAAAAATATCATCCAAGAAGCTCTGATATGTGAGTATGTCATCCCAAAATTTGCTGTTAAAGACCCATCAAAGTTCCCAGCCAAACAGAACCAGGTTGGCATATAAAGGGGCACAGGCAGCTCCCATGGCAACACCCCTGCTTTGTTGATAGTATTTTCCCTCAAAATATAAGAAATTATTATCTAGAACAATGGCCATAATCTCACAAATCAGCTGAAGTTGTCTGCATTCAAATGTAGGGCAAGTCTGTAATATTTCTTCAAAAAGTTCCATCCCTTCAGTTACAGGTATACCTATGAATAGATCCTGTATGTCTATAGTTAAAAGAAATGGCATCATCAGATCATAGCTCAGGTTTTAGTTGTTCCAAAAAATCCCACGAATCTTTCAGGATGTGTGGTATTCCTTCCAAGGTATGTCTACAGGTTCTATCAACAAAGATGGCTAAATTATGGGTTTTGGACCCACTAGCCACCACAATAGGTCTAAATGGAGAGGACTCGATATTGTTATGGATTTTTGGTATCCCGAAGAAGACAGGGAACCCTAGGGTGTGTATTAACCAAAATGTTATAAGTTTCATATGTAATTCTTTGTTCTAATAGATATTCTTCCAAATACCCATCTATTCGTTGGTAAACTATGTTAATTTGATTTTTTGAAACTTGCAGGTAGTTGTTTTCATCAGACAGCATTCCCTGCATAGTGTTGATATAATCCTCAGTGTTATAAAGGACTATACCACCCCTTTGTCTGGGTCCATGATCTGGACTTCCTCCAAAAGGGTGGGGGGAGATTTAGCATATGCTTACCAGATATTCCTTGATATGATTCAGTTAAAGTGGGAATGATTTCCTCAGACTCACTGCCTGAGTACATCTCCTTTATGGAGACCTTCAGCCTCATGAATGAGAATTTTTAGTGGGAGTCCTGAGAAGTGTCCAAGATTTAAAAAAGAAAATTAAAAACTGGACGTTGGAAACCTGATTGGGTTTAAATCTTCTGCAGTATTGCAAGTATTTTATGGCCTTTAAAGGTACTGTTGCAGTGACTTTATTGAAATATGACTCTCAGCCTTCTACTGCAAAGAAACCCAGCAGGTTCTACAGGGATCAGCAGGCTCTTAGTACCTTTATAAAAATCTGATTGTGGACCCAGCAGTGGTTTCCTTTGATGCAGTCAAGGCTGTAAATTAGTCCTAGGTCGCTGTACCTTTCAGTCAGATGTAAAGTTTGGGATGAAGGCGTACACACTTGCCATCCTCATCTTTCTGAGCAACTAACAGATCCACCTGGCAAAATCCCAGGGGCAAATGCTTAAGCAAAGTGAGGAGCATGCCCTAGAGAGCAAGAATGAGATGATGAAAGTTCAGGTTTTCAGGCTGGCCCAGTCAGCACAGAAAGACGACAAACATGTAATTAAATGTGGACACTGATCTAAGTGCCACATGTAGGGCATTTGGCTAGGATATCACATATTCGAGATATACTTGGTTAAATAGGGCCCTCACACAAGACATTTTCACAAAACTAAAGGAAAAAATAAAATAAGCACTGTCAAGCAGCTGTTACATCCACCTCTTTTCCTAGATACATCCGAAATTATCTGCCTAAACACTAGCTTGTCTGACACCATTAGAGTGGTCAGCAGGCTAGGTAGAAAAAAGCCTTTGTGAAACAAAACTGACAAGGAAGGATAAAAAGTGTCAGAGACCTGTTGGCAACAACTCTGTGGGATGTTCATCTCAGCCTTGGTTGTGATGACAAACGGACCTCCCTTCCCAACCACAGCTGACCCCAAACAGCATGGAAACATTCATCTCTGGCAATGTAAACCTCAGCTGGCCCACCATCTCCTCACAATCTCTGAGCCAAACGATTAATCTCTTTAACTTCTCTCAGCTAATAAACTACCCTGCCAGACCCAGTAAAGATGACCAGTCAGTAATGCTGAGGTAGTGTGGACAGAGCAAGCATGAGTAGGGTTGCATTACTGAATCCTTATGTGGTCCAGTATGTGGAAGACCCCATAATTACTGTTTGAAGTGGCAGGGCACTCTTATTTATCAGTCCCTTGTAGAACAGGTTAATCCTATTAGATTGGTGGTTTCATTTCAGGAGAGACAAAAGTTTTTTTATACTAAATAGGGGACATCTAGCAAGGTCACAAGGGTCCCTGGTCTTTTCAGTAAGTGCCACTGGATGTTTACATGCACCTGAGCTACCACTAGCTTAGCTAGATGGGACATCAGTGTAACATGCAGCACCTCCTATCACTCCCCTGCAGGGTCAGTAATATAAAAATAAAATCCAATTTTCTGGAGTGGAATAGAACTCACAACCATATGATCTGCCAGAACCAAAGCCAAGTGTGGTACCTGTTAAGCTGTTGACAGTTACATGATTTTAACTGTTAATTTCTAAAACTTAAAAATTACATTAATAACTATTAAATGAAAGGCCTGTTTGAGGATGTTTCCTGATTTTGTTGACATTACTGGATACAGACAGATCTGTAAGTGCTGCTTAAAAGTCTGATACAGTGACCAGAAAACTTGCTTATTTGAATGACTGTGTGTATTATAATTTGATTTTAGTTGTAAAACATTTGACTACAAGTGTATATATAGGTTCATAGGTGTGTACTAGGTTAATGGCCCTGGAGCCTTTACAAGCCTAGCCCATAGAAGTGCCCTGACATTGTGCCACCCAACGTTAGTTCCCAGTGCCTCTATCAAGTAAAACCACTGGAGTGATCCCTGGGGTGAACTTTCTATTTCCCATCCACTCATCAAGATTTCTCTTGAAGAGGACCAGTGAGGTGCAATGCTTGATATGTATGGGAAGTCTGTTCCAGAGCATGGGCAGTCTCTGGGTTATGAACCTGTCCCTCTAGCATGTTCTGTTGATTGCAGTAATGAGGTTGAGGTCTCCGGAGCGTGTGGTGCGGAGGGATTGAGAGGGATTGAGATTTCTTTAGATGTAGCATTTCTAACAGAGCTGGGTCAGACATGGCTTTGTAAGTCAAGCAGAGATTGCCTCTAAGTAGGTGGTATGAGACAGAATATTTGGAGTTTTTTGAGTCTGTCCATATAGGACAAGTGTTTAAGGCCTAGGATCCTCTTTGTGAGGTACTTTTGCGGCCTCTCCAGTTGTTGCATGTGTCTAGTGAGGTACATACCAAATGGGACATTGTACTCGATGATTAGCCTAATGAGGGAAGAGTAGAGGGAAACAATGACCTCTTTCTTCCTGGATGCAAAACCCTTAGTAATGAGATGTGCCACATAGAAGGACTTTCTGACCACAGTGGCAACGTGGTGGTCAAAAGAGAGGTTGCTGTTAACCTGTGTTCCCAGATCTTTTATAACAGCTTCTGTGTTCAGAGGACTACCATCAATGTGGTAATTCAGGGGAACTGGGTTTTTCCCAAGGGGGATGACGACACATTTTTTGGCTTTGAGCTTAAGGCCATGGTTCTGACACCAGTCTTGGTGTCATTGAGGCCTTTCTTTAGTATGTCAACATCACTTGGGGAGTTAATAATAGCTCCCAACTTGCAATTGTCTGTGAATTTTGTCAACCAGAGTCCCTTTGTGTTGGCCTGGACTTCAGAGAAGTATATTCCAAACAGGAGAGGACCCAGGACCAAACCCTGTGGGACTCCACTCGTGACTGGTCGGCAGTCTGACTTGGAGTCAGCTACTTTCACACTATGGGTTCTATCTGTGAGCCAATTTGCAACCCACCTAGTGATATAGGGGTTTATGCCTAGCTTAGTGAGTTTTTCTATGATTCCTGAGTGGGGAATGTTATCAATGGCCTTGGACAGATCAAGGTAGGCTGTATGAACCACCTTTTCTTCATCCACACCTCTGGTGACTGACTCAAAGAAGTCAACCAAGTTGAGCAGGCATGATCTCCCTTCACAAAACCAAACTGCGTAGGATTCAGAGTTTGGAGATTCCCTGTATCCCTTGTTTATTAGATCCATGATAATGCGTTCCATAGCTTTGCATATCAGACTCATCGGGCTAATTGGGCAGTAATTCCCGAGGTCTGTAGTCGCTCATCCTTTGTGGAGAGGGATGACTGTAGCAGTGCACCATTCGGTAAGGACAAAGCCTGAGGTGAGGCTGTGATTGAACAGGGCACACAGGTGAGGTGCCAGTTCACTCTGTAGTTCATGTAGAACACAGCAAGAGATATTATCAGGTCCCATAGAAGCTGTATTCATGGCCTTGGACAGTGCTGTTTTAACCTCTGCTACTGAGTGCCTGGCAATCTACTGGTATTGTGATTGGTCTTTTGGGGGGAGAGGGGTAAAGTTATCACTGAATCTGTTGGCCAGTATATTGGCAGTAACTGTTGGCTCGGTATAGGAGGTACCATTTTGCAGTAGTTCATAGCAAATCTGGGTATTGCTGTGGAGATTCTTTACATAACTATAGAAGGCCTTGTGGTTGTCTTTACTATCTGCTGCAATTCTGTTTGCATAGCTAGCTTTAGAGTATTTGATGAGGGATCTCAGCCTTTTGTTGATGCTGATAAGGGAGTTTTTCCAGTCTTGGGACTTCACCTTATTCTGCATCAGTTTCCTCCTTCTGTTGTAGAGTTTGTTTATGGCAGGGGGCCATCATATTGGCTTCCTTTTTTTTTTTTTTTTTGAGGAGAGCATCTTAGTTCTGTTGGGTATGGCGAGATCCATACATTTGTGTACGTGTTCGTACAGTGCATTGGTGCATGATTCGCAGTCATGCAACTATTCTCCATTTGCATGGGTGCTGTGAAGTTAACCACCTCTGTTTTTAGGAGCCCAAAGTTAGCTTTGGAGATGTTTTTTATGGTGGTTACCTTTGTGGGGGGGGGGGGGGTGGATTTCCAAGGTGATTAGTTTGTGGTCGGATCTAACCAGGGACGAGTTGACTATTAATGTAGAGCAACGGTCGCCCATGTTAGTACTGACCAGGTCAAGGATGTTGCTACCTCTAGTGGAGGTAAGAACGAGCTGGTCCAGGGCATTGGAATTAATGAATTCCAGAAAGCATTGGGCATCAGATGGAGCTCCCTTGGGCTAAGTGTACAGCTTGTAAATCATACTGTTCCAAGTTCCAGAGCTCATCCAGGGTTTCATTCACCTTGTTTATTTGACATTGTTTCATTTGAAAACAGAAAATGACCTAGTTAACTTGAAGCATCTGTAGGTACATCAGAGCTCTGCTTGTGAGATTTATTAAGGTTCCTTGGTGTGTTACAAGTCAAATACGAGTTTGGCTCAAGAAAGCTCCTTCTGATGCTTAGGTAGTTTTGTGGTCTGTTTCCTGTGCTGTATGTTTGATGGCTGCATTATATTTTCCTCTGTTGTCCCTAAAAGTACTTGTGTGTGCTGTTGGGTGAATTAAGAATAGGCTGATTAACTGAAGCACAAAGCTGAACCATACTGGGTCATCTTGTAAGCAAAAATTCCAGTTTATTGTAATCCTCATGTTTATTCATGAGCAAACGGCTAAATGAGCATGATTTGTGTGGATCCAGGAGAAATTCTGATATGCTTGATCATTAGTTTAACAAAATAGCATGCTGTTTCATATAACTGTATATCTAGCATTTTGATGCTGTGTAATAATATATTGTAAATATATTAAATAGTAGTTACTATGTTAAACTGTCTTAGAAAATACCAATTTGAACATTTGATGATTTCAGTGTTTCATTTCATGTGAGTGAATGTCTGTCTGTTTGTTTAATTGCTGTTACACAGACTGTGCAACCAGCGATGGTAGTTATTGGTAAGAAATTAGATGTCTGAAATTATAAAACTTGTAAAGAGAAGCAAATGGCTTGGTAGAATGAGTGATGATAACAATTTGATCTTTATTAATATAAGAATATTAAGAAAAGGAGGAAGAATCTGTCCAGGATAGTGAAGCTGGCAAGGAGTCTAGGGAGTCTTGGGACAGCTAAAGAAGAAGTAATGGAGTTATAAATGACAGCAGTGGCATTTGCAGACGAGACTGTATGGAGATTGCACATACAGGAGGAAAAAAAAACGTGGTTTTGGAAAATGAAAAGTGGACATTTGGTAGCACTACAATGAGTACTCGAGGGTTTGAAAGCAGATGATGCTTAGGGGCTGTGTGGGTTATCAGCTAGTATAATGCAAGTTTGCAGGAATTAATAGAAAGCTGTTGGTGAGCTCATTTTGCCAGAAATTGCACAAGAAAGGAAACCTTACTAGGGTGATACCCCTGCCTTAAAAGGATCTATTAAGTGCAGAACAGTCTGTGTGATATTGGTAGCTTTCAGGATGCTTACTTGAGGAGATACCAGCATTTTGTATAGATAACATGCTGACGAGTGAGAGGCAGCGTGAATTTATAGCAGAGACTTCTTATGAATTGAATCTGATAAGCTTCTGTGATAGAATTAGGAACGTTTTCACTGAAAAGTATTCCCAGTGATAGATAACATAGGACAGCTTTGCAATGCTTAGCTTTTTACTTCAGTTCCAGCCTAAGATGCTTTCTCTGCAGAGTTTACTTTTCACCTTGTGTCTGCCTAGATTTTTGCTGGGTGCACCGTTTTTCTCCCATGTCCTGTAGACATATTGTTGGCAGATTGGAGTTTCTTCATCTTTTGGGTATGGGTGTTTATCAGGTGAGTAGACTAGCATCCTGTCTAGAATTAATATGCCTATTGAGTGCCAGTATAGGCTTTATCTCCCTTGCAATTTGGAAGGCTGTAATTAAAGGACAAGTCTTTAGAGAGTGGGAGATTTCTGTCTTAAGCATAAGAGAAACAGCATTGTTATGATATTGATGCAGAAGGTTGTTTGAGATACAGTTTCTTGAGAAATGATAGCACTGTCGCCTCACAAAAAGAGGTGTCCTGGTTTGACTTTTGGCTTGGATGCCTTGCCTTCAGTGCAGATTCTATGTCCTCTGTGGGTGTTCTGGTTTCCTCCTACATTCCAAAGATATACAGTAAGTGGATTGGACACTCTAATTTAGCCATAGGAGTGCATGTTGAGTGTGGTGTGGAAGACCTACTGTGGCAGGGCTAGCCATCTGGCAGTGTACCAACCCCAAGTGCAAAAATGGGGAAATAGGTTGTGGATGGATGGGAAGTAAGTGGTCATGAATGGCAAATTGCTAGGAGTTTGTTTTTTAAGTGATATAATAGGAGACCTAGAGTACACTGGATCAGAGGGTGGTACATTATTAAACTGAGGATAACTTCAGGATAAGATGGAATCCTTACTGGAGTAGATCTGGCTGTGTGGTGTGGCAGCTGAGTGGAGACGCTACTAGTGCACTTTTAAGTTATGTCTAGTTCCCCAGAGGACTTCCATCTTGTGCGCAGTACTTTGTTGGAGTCTCTGAGGGAAGCATGCATGCTGGATTTGTTAACCTGCAGAAATGAACACCCTGACTGGGTGGTATAGCAGTAGAGAAGTTCATTTGTAACTTACAACTGGTTTCATTTGCCTTTCACAGGTACCGTATGTACAGGAAGAGTCAAACAACAGGTTTCCCTTCACTAATTACAATTTTTTCGGCACCAAACTATCTAGACGTATACAATAATAAAGGTAAGATGTAGATAATTCTGTAGTAGTTGTAGTGAAAGCATTGCTTTCCTTATGTTAATGTGAAAAAGTGTTTTTATTATAAGTTGTAAGTACCATATCTCACGTAATTTCAGTTTAATGATTGATTTTTGCTTGCGTTTTAAGTATTTGAATGTTTTTCATAGAGTTAATATTTATCACAATAAAGTTTGCAAAAGATATTGCAGTGTCATTGCATGCTAAAACTTTTTGCAGAATTCATGTGTAAATCAAAGAAAATAATGTAAGCTTAGAGAAGGGTGCTGTAAAAGAAAGTATGTAAATTTTAAGTGCACAAATGTAAAATTAAATGCCTACTTGGAGAATTCAGTTTGCCTTCATTGAGATACCCGAGACTTCACTTATTGGCTATGTGGTTTGTTTTGTTTTGAGTAACTAGGTCTTCAAAAATATAGAACAAAGTACCAAAACTGTTGAGTCTACTGCTATAATTTTTTTACATTATTAACACATATAACAATATAAAAATACATAATAAACCAACAAAACCATTTACATGGGTGCCTAAATTAATATGATCAAAAATGTCATTAAAATACAGTATGTGATCGTATAGTATATCAGTCCTCTCTCTCCAGTATTTCCACCAGGTTTTGACAGGAGCTGTAATAAGAAGTGATCTTCTCTGTTCTTTTCCTGATAGTTGTTAATTCCATCTAAGATGCAAACAACACAATGCTTCTAAAATCTTTAAAAGTTGGAGATGTTTCACTTTTCCAGTTTGTTGTAATTGTCTTGCATCTAATGGCTAAAAGGATCCATAGCAATGAAAACTTTATTCTAGACACACATTGTGGAATGGGTGCATTAAACAAAATAAAATATTTAGATAACTGAAACTTATCATTAAAAAACTGTTTGTAAAAAAATGGTTTACCTTATCCCAGAAAGTTTTAAGTAGTTGACAATCAAATAATGTGTTGCTACTATGCCTTCAATTTTGCTTTACATCTCCAGCAGCCAGTTTCTTCTATAAGCATTAATTCTAGTCTGTGGGGGTCTCAGAAGTAAAACTATGAAGTAATTTCCATGCAAATAATTTCTATTGCATTGACAGGGAAGTACATGTAGGAGAAACAAGTGTTACTCTTTTCACAATATCATCAGGAGCTTGAGTTTTAATTATTTTATAATAATCACAAAAATTTCTTTATAATATATTTTAGTGCTTTTAATTATTTTATAATTTTTTGATAAATAACCTTTTCTTTGGACAGCATGATTTGTTATGTATATCATCAGTAGCTTGAATGTTAATTATTTTATAATAATCGCAAACATTTTCTTTATAATATATTTTAGTGCTTTTAATTATTTTATAATTTTTTGATAAATAACCTTTTCTTTGGACAGCATGATTTGTTATGTATATGAGATAGTCAACAAATTTAGGGATGTTTTGTCTAATAGTTGGGCTCGTTAACTCTAATCTGTTTATAACTTATTGCCTTAGATGTTGTATTGCTAGCCAGATATTACTGTCCACATTGAATTTATTTTTAACTTATTCCATTGATAGAAGTTTTACCAGTATATAACAGTTGATGCCAGTAGATTAGCTCCTATTCTTTAAGAATTTTGATTGTGGCCGCATCAAAAATATTCATATAATTTTGGGTACAAGCAATGGGGTATAATAAAAATATCCAAGCCTTGATATCTGGGCTCTTGTTTGATAAGTATTGTATAATTTTAATGCATCTGTTATACGTTTAGAACATTTATATTTCTTTTTATCAAAGACTGTATATCCTCTCACCATTCTGAGGAGATTATTAGATACCAACTCTGTGTATTGTAGTGACATTGAATGACCTGATTTTAACCAAATGCTTTCATGCATTTGTTTCCATCTAGCTGATAAGAAGTGTTTAGTCAGAAGGACAAGGTCTTTATGTGACAGATGATAATACATAAACCTCTATATCAGGAAGATGTATGCCCTCAGCTTCCCAGTCATTTAAGTGATGATTAATAGCTATTCTGGGTCTGCTAATAAACCATACAAAATTAGCATTAATCTGTTAAGTGTTTTATATATTGTTTAGGAGGGAATAGAGAATACTTGTATAAAATACAATAGTTTTAGAAAAATAATCCCTTTTTATGTATAATCTGTCCTCCATTGTAAAAAAAAATTTGTTCCATTTTTGTATGAGGAATTTTTATATGATTTAAAATATTATTATAATTAGCAGTGAATACCTCTCTTAAATACATGGTTAATATGACCCCTAAGTATTTGATTTTATTATCAGAGGTAAGATATTGAGAACATGTCTTATTTAAATTATTTTCATCAGAGTTTATTAGTAGCAATTTTTTTTTATTTTCATTGAGTTTAAGACTAGAAATAGACTGAAAGTAATCAATTGACTTCAGTAAAGCAGGTAATGAAATAACATTGTCATTTATAGTTAACAGAATGTCATTGGCAAAGAATTGAGCCTTCATTTATAGATTATTCCCAACCAGTATGCCTGTAATGTTTATACTCATTCTAGTATAGTATGCAAAGGGCTCTATTTGCAAAGCAAACAACAAAGGAGATTAAAGGGCATCCTTGCTTTGAACTTTTTAGTAATTGCTTTAGAAGTAAAAAAAACATGATCCAATCTTAACAAAGGCTAAAAATTTCTCATAACGTGATTTAATTAATTGAGTAAACTTATGTGAGAATCCACAATTTTCTAGCGCTAGGATTAGATAATTCCAATAAACCGAATCAAAAACATTGTTTATATCCAGATTCACTAGGGTCATATTTCTCTTAGTAAGATTTATATAGTCTGTCAAAGAAAGTATTCTTTTAATGTTATCATAAGTGTTCCTGCCCTTTATGAAGCCTTTTTGATCCTCATCTACTAATGAAGGAAGCAGCTGCTTAATTATGCATGAACTGACCTGAATAATTTGTAATTAACATTCAAAAGGGATATGGGTCTATAAGATGAACATTCATTAGCACTTTTTTAGATTTCAGAATAGGAGTAATTACTGCATACTTCCAAGAAGGAGGTATGTCTATGCCTTCCTTTACTAACACCTTTAATAACAGAACTACAGCTTCCTTAGGTAGGAGTTTAAACATCTCTGGAATAATATTATCTGTACCAGGATTTTTATTAAGCTTTAGCTTATTAATTTGAGATTTAAGTTCAGTCATTGTTATTTATCAATTAACTTAATATGCTGATCCTGTAGTTTAAACTTAATGTTTGTCTTAAGAAAAGAACTTAAAATTTGTGGTTCTAATTCAGCACTTTACAAGTTAATGTTATAATGTATTTTAAATGCTTCCAGTATTCCTTGTAAATCTCATGCTTTCTTCCTGGAGCCTGGTATATGTACTTCCTTTATCTGATTTGATTTTATCTTTTTAGTTCTGTTTGCTATTCTTTTCTGATTTCTAGGGTTCATCAACTAAGAAACAAGTCTAATCTTCTCTAGATCAGTAGTTTTGTGATGCAATATTTCTAAATATTTTTATTCTTCTCTTCCAGTTATAAAAGTGCTTCATCCCTTTCTGAATGTTAAGTTTTAACCTGTCAATGTTTGTTTGCAGCTCCACTAAGTCTTTATTCCATTGCTTTCTCCTCTTATACCATGCTAAAGATTTGCCATACAAATAAGACTTCAGTGAGTCCCACATTATATTGTGTGTGTGTGTGTTTTTATATATATATATATATATATATAAAGTGTCTTAAGTGAGATTTATTTCAAGGAAGGATCGTATTTCCTTGATAAGCAATTCTTTAAAAATCTTTTAAGTTTGTTATATAAGATTGTATTCCAGTGATATACCTCCTTTGTCTTGTGTATGTTTCTAAGTTAGATGTTAAGTGCATTATGATCTGATAAGGGGCAAGAAGTTACTTTAACTTTATCTAGCCCTGCATTTAATTCTCTTGGTAAGTATATTCTATCAATTCTTGAGTGAGACCCATGCCTATGTGAATAAAATGTGTAAAATAATGAGTCTGGGTCAGCATATTCATTTATATCTACTAAATTAAACATGTCAGTAAATTCAGCCAATGCCTTTGATTATCCGGTTTTCTTACATGTGTTTATAGATTTAGTGTTTCTTAATTTATTATGCAGTTAAAATCTCCAGCTAGTATTATATTACCTTTAGAATATTGTATAATGTCTTCTATGTGCTGTTTAACTACTTTAACTCCTAGACCAGGAATTCAGTAGAGATTCACTAATTTATATTTTTACCCATTTAGATCTAAAGTTACTAAACAAAGCATTCCTGATCTATATTGATAAGTATTTACGACTTTAGGGATAATGGCTGAGTTCTTCCATTAAGTCATGCACCTCTTGTCTTTTGCAGTTTATAGGTCACATTAAAGGTGAGAAAAGTTTTGAAATGATTTGTTGTGGTCTCAGTTTTTATATCACAAAATCCTGGCATTTTAACAGGGGTATGTACACTTTTTATATCCACCGTATTTGATATTACCAGAGAGAAGAGCAAAAACGTATATAGAACTAGAGGAAATTATTTGTGAAATGACTATATTCCTAATGCACTTAGGTACCCAAAAAGAAGAAAAAGAAAGTAAAACATTAAACATTGAATTAAAAAACAGACTATACAATCTATGGGGAAAAAGGTCACCTACACTTGAATTGCCAAGCCAATCTAAGTACACCCTCTAAAGAACCTATACAAGTTATCCCTAAGTCTGACTATGTAACAGCTTTATTTGTAACAGAAAGTAGTCAGTCATTATTTTAAATTATCTATCTAAATCATTTACAAATGTATACCAGTTCCTATACAAAAGGGATACTGCCATTTAAAAGTACATATAAATGCAAACTAAGATGCAGTGACTATAATAAGCAGTAATACAAATTTAACTTCTTCACCATACACTTCTTATAACCAACCAGATATAACAATTTGTTCATAAATTGTAGGACAAGTGCATACTAAAAACATTTTAAACATTAAATATATTATTTACATAAACAGAGTTATTAAACAACTTTCTTTAAGCCTGTAGAATCAAGTAGGGTAAGTGTATGTATCATTTTAGTTAGCATGAACAGCTCTTGTTTTACCTTTAGCTAGTGTGGTTACGTCATGTCTGGGCTGTTTAGTTTCATTTTGAGCTGATCGCACTTTTGTGAAGGGATTTAATCTGTGGAATTACTTGAGTGCGAGAAAAGGACTTAGAAAATAGAAGATGAAGCGTTTTAGCTCATGATCTTGGTGGGAAACTGAGAAGGAAAGGTAAGTAAACCTTAAAAGCACTTCAAAATGTCATCTTGCGCTTTTGAAGTGGCTAACTGCAATATCCTTCACTTCACAGGTATATACAAGTCTAAAATCATAGAATCCAAAAGTAAACATTAGATAAATACAGATATTTAAAGGATTAGTTGAACTGATATATAATTAGTATAATTCCTAATGTAAAATCTCTGCAGCAAAGTATTTATGAAAACATTACATTTTCACCCTTTATATGTTAATGTACTTTAACCACCATTTAAGTGTTACCAATAAGCATTAAATTCACCACAAAAGTCTTACATTCATTAATAGGATGTATAAAAGTGCACTGAACAATTAAGTGAAATAAGAATAATCCATCATTTCTAGTATTTGGTCATGGTGCCATAGTTTTAGCAGTGTGTTATATTTTGAAGCTGTTAATATATATGCGCATTTATAATTGAGTTACTTTGTATTGATTTTAGATTATTAAAAAATTAAAGGACATATATACTTTTTTAGTAGAATCTTTACTGTAAGTTAAGTATTTCATAGTGTAGTGCTGTATTATGATTGTTTTACCAGAAGCAAGTAATCAGTATTAGAGAGAAAAGAAAGCTTTTACCTCTTTTTCCTTTGTGGATTATGGAAAAGGTGAAATTTCTTTATAGTGGAACTGGTTATGAATCAGATGCTATTATAATAGAAAAAAACAGTAGTTAAGAAATTATTTTTCTTTTAGTTTTTTCTTTTTCTTGTCCACTATTTTCCAGATGTTATTCTTTGACACAAGTGTAAAAATAGAGCAGTCATTTTCTTCTGATTGATCTGTAATGTTGCTGTGTGTTAGATATGTGACAACAGAATCTAATGCATCAAAGGTTGTAGTGTCATCAGGAAAGAGTACAAGTCTTGCAGGAAACAAAAAAACTTTAAAGTGTTTCTTTTTCAGTTCTTTGAACAACAGTAAATATTCCCTTCTTCTTGTAATCACTACAGACAAATGGTCTTGTCAAATCGTATGATGTTGCCATTAACTTAATTGGAGAGTTAGCCCATATGCTGTTTTCAGTATCAGTTCCTTGTCTTAGGAAGAAAGAAAGCGCACAGTTATAGACCTTGGATTAAAGTTTACCTTTTTGGAAACTGAAGAAGATGCCAGTGATCTGTGGGCTCTTTCTATGCCAAAAGAAAGGGACTCATGTAGATTTAAGATATTAGATGACCACGATGTGAAGAAGTTTATCATGATGTTCATCGTGTTTCACTGTTGCAGAAATTACAACTGGGTTATCCTGCTGGCAGACTACCCGCAGTCGGCCAGAGTTCCAAAGTCTAGGTCCGGCGTCGGTTGCTGTTGCCTCCTCCCTGACGTCAGTGCGCCATGGGTATAAAAGATGCAGCCGACGCCATTTTCTTCAGTCTTTCTTGCTGCATGGTGCCTGAAGCAAAAGCAGCTCTAAAGACAAAGAAACAAGTACAGCATTCTCCTGGACAGGCCGCCATGCCTAAAAAACAGATGCTTAAAATGGCCGAAGACCTTATTACTTTGATCAGGGGTTCCCATCCCCCTCCTGATAAGAGGCCTCGGCAAGAGATAGAATATGCATCTTCAGATCAGGTTTCCATTTCCTCTGATTCCTCTTCTGAACAGGAATATTCTCTTCCTCCCTATGAGGATTCTGATGCTGAAGAATCTATTCTTTCAGCCTCTCCTCCTGAGGATTATTCTTTTGGGGAAACCCTGCATACTATGAGGGAGCATTTCCACTGGGAGAGCCAAGATTACTCAGAATCCAAGAAAAGGCTCAGAGACTTCCTTTTATTACCTCAGCACAGGCCCCTTGCAATTCCTCCTGTTTTAGACATTGTAGATTATGTATTTTCAGAGTCCGGACTGTCTCCGGACTCTTTGCCACCAGCTCCTGTTAAACCAGACAGATACTACAGGATTCCTGATTCACATAAATTTCTTTATAAAAACCCTGCTGCAGACCCAGAAACTCTCTCTCAGGGTCCCAAAGGGGTCAAGGCGTCTCCTGCAAAAAAAACCCTATACCCTCTGATAAGGATTCAAGGGCCCTGGGCAGATGGGGGAAAAAGATTTATGCTTCTGCTACCTTGGCTGTAAGAGCTTTAAATTGTCAATTTCATATGCTTAAATATCAGCAATATCTAATGTCACTGCTTAAACAGAAAATGTTGACAAATTCAGAATGTGCAGAAAACAAAGAAATGCAGGATTTATTGCATGCAGCTGAACAAGTAGGAAAGCATACTTTGCAATGTGGTTTTGATTCTCTAGAGGCCTGTTGCAGGGCCGCTGTTACAGGTTCTGTCATTAGGAGACATGCTTGGTTAAAAGAACAGAATCTGCCCAATCATGTTAAAGCAAAATTATTAGATGCTCCATTACAACATGATACCTTGTTTGGTGTTAAAGCAGAAGAGGTGTTGAAAATGGAGGACAAAGCTAAATCTATGCAAACAGTCAAGGATTTCTTACAGGTACAGCCTCCCAGATTTAGCAGGAACTGGCCTGCAAATAATTGGTCCTTTCCAGTGTCAGACAGGCCACAAAGAGGAAGATACAGATGCCCCAGAGGTAGGTCACAGCCCCAAGGCTCGTACAGGCCTAAACAATGGGGTGCTTCAACCTCCAAAAGCGGAGAAGAAAAATCACAGCCATACAGGAAACAGTGTCAATGACTTTCCCCTGCCAGCACCAAGCACTTATCTTCTGGCAGCTCCTTTGGGGGGGGGGGGGGACTAGCACTTTTTGCACAAAATTGGCACATGATTACCCAGGAGAAATGGGTCTTAAATATCATATCCCAGGGCTACAGGTTCCATTTTCACACCCTGCCAAGGCCAAACGGTATGCCAGACCTGCCACGCAATCAATGGGCAGAGGCACAAAAACAAGTTTCATCCCTCATGGACATGAGAGCCATTCAGCAAGTACCACAGCAAGAGCAGGGACTAGGATTTTACTCAAGGCTATTCTTGGTGCCCAGAAAGGGCAAAACCTGGAGACCAATACTGGACCTGTCTATCCTGAACACATTCCTGGATATTCCAAAATTCAAAATGTTAACTCTGCAGCAGCTTCTGCCCATGCTGGGCAAGAAGGCTTGACTTGTGACTTTAGACCTAAAAGAGGCATACCTGCATGTCCCAATCAGACAATCATGCAGAAGATACCTCAGATTTATAGCTGGCTCAATGCATTACCAATTCTCTGCACTGCTCTTTGGCTTATCTACTGCACCCAGGGTCTTCACAAAATGCCAAGCACCAGTAATTGCTTTTTGCAGACAAAGAGGAATTCAAATATATCCTTACTTGGACGACTGCCTTATTCAAGCAGAGACAAGGACACTTTACTACAGCATCTGGCGTTTGTAAAAACATTACTAACAGGCCTAGGCTACACAGTAAACGAAAATAAATCAAAACTCGTACCCTCTCAAGAGATAATATTCCTGGGTGCAAGCTTAAATACAACTGCTCAGATGGCTTATCTCATGCCAGACAAACACACACAACTGACTACTTATTTCAAAATGTTGGCAACAAAGACCCAGTTATCTGCAAGAAACATTCTGCAAGCTTTGGGCTTCATGGCATCCTGCATTCTGCTAATTCCATATGCAAGACTGCATATGAGGAAACTTCAATGGTATCTAAAAAGTGTTTGGACTCAACATTGTCACAGCCTGGAAACAATAATTACCCTCATTCCCTGCCTGCAACAGGAGTTTCAATGGTGGGCAAAAGCCTGTCACCACAACACGGGACAGCCATTCACCTTACCCACAGCCAGGCAGACATTGACAACAGATGCATCAGATTATGCCTGGGGGGCCCATATGGCAGGAAGATGTATTCAGGGCACATGGTCCGCACGTCAAATGCATCTACATATCAATCAAAAAGAGATGCTAGCAATTCAAAATGTCCTGACATCCTTCAAGGATCTACTTCATCCAGGATAACTACTGATAAAGACGGACAATACCACAGTCATGCGGTACATAAACAAGCAAGGGGGCACACATTCCTACCCCCTCTGCAGACTAGCCATGAACTTGTGGGACACAGCCTTGACTTGCCAAGTACATCTGCAAGCACAATTCCTGCCAGGAAGGATAAATACTCTGGCAGACGAACTAAGCAGAAACCTAATGGATCCCCACGAGTGGAAATTGGATCCACAAGTCTTCAGCATGATAACAAGGAACTGTGGATGCCCGGACATAGACCTATTTGCCTCCCCTCACAATTGCCAACTACAAAGATTCTGCACAAGGACTTATCACAAGCAAGCATGGAAAGTGGATGCTCTCTCTTTCAGCTGGAAAAACCTAACAGTATATGCCTTTCCTCCTCTGCCTCTTCTCCCCAAGGTGTACTCCTCAAGGTCAGACAAGAGAAGCCAAAAATGATACTGATTGCCCCAGACTGGCCCCGCCAGCACTGGTACCCAATCCTAAAGAGCTTGTCTCAATGCCCAGCTTGGACATTACCTCAAATTCCTCACTTATTGACTCAACAAGACAGTCAGATACTGCACAGCCAACTCAGGACCTTAAACCTGGCAGCATGGTGGATAATGTAGCCATTCAAGACACACCTCTTTCTAAAGCAGTTATGGATGTTATTTTAGAGGCCAGGAGGCCTAGCACCAGAAAAATCTTATGCAGAAAAATGGAAGAGATTCTGTGCTTGGAACCAGGCACAAGGTGTTGACACGATTGTTCCAAATATTCCTCAGGTTTTGCAATACTTAACTGAGATGCTGGATAAAGGCCTTTCCTTTTCATCAATTAAAATTCATGCCTCTGCCATTTCAGCTCACCACCTATTTTTTTCCCATCCATTACTAAGGCAGTACCTCAGAGGGGCCAAAAACATAAGACCCCCAAGGAGAGCACCAGTACCTGCATGGGACCTCAACTATGTCTTGGAAAAACTTACACTGCCTCCATTTGAGCCAGCCTCTGCAGCTGATATAAAATTCTTATCCTGGAAAACAGCTCTGCTCCTAGCAATAATCTCCACTAGACGAGTCTCAGAGTTACAGGCACTCATGGCTGTGGAACCTTTTATCATTTTCCATCCTGACAGGGTTTTTCTGAGGACAAACCCTACATTTATGCCTAAGGTAGTGACCAGTGTGGCCCTTAACCAAACAATTCACTTGCCTACCTTTTACCCAAACCCACAGAATAAAGGGGAGAGACTTCTACATTCTTTGGACATTCACAGACAGCTACGCTTCTACTTGGGCAGAGCCAAAGCTTTCAGAAAGACTGTACAACCTCTAGTAGCATATGCTGCAGGATCACAAGGAAAGCCTATCTCAAAGTAGACTATTTCAAAGTGGATAGGCCACTGCATTCGTTTCTGCTATTCTTAGCATGGCAAATCAGTGTCTAAGGGCATTAGGCCACATTCCATCAGAGCAGCAGCCACTTCAGCAGCCCTCCTCAGAAGAGTACCAACCAAAGACATCTTAGAAGCTGCAACTTGGAGTTCAGTGCATACTTTTACAAAGCGCTATCACTTACCTCTCTACTCTAAATCCAGGGCAGGCTTTGCCACTGCAGATGTTCTTCGTGTTTCACTGTTGCAGTCATAACTGTAGGGTGATCCTACCAGCAGGCAGCCCGAGGTCAGCCAGTATTCCAAAGTCTGGGTCCGGCGTCGGCTGTACCAGCAAGTACCCTGACGTCAGAACGCAGAGGTATAAAGCTGACAGCCGACGCCATCTTCTCCAGTCTTTCTTGCCGTGCGGTGGAAAGCAGCTCGCAAGTTGTTGGTTGGCGGATTCCCGGACAACGTGCTTTGCTTGTCGTCGGTCCGAAGACTTCTTCTTCTCTTCTCAAGCTAAGTACCCCGTTGGGGAAACTTTTTTCTTGCTCCTCCGATGTCAGAAAAAGTTAATAATTGTATATCGTGTGGAAAACAAATACCTCATAAAGATTTCCACTCTTACTGTGTTCCTTGCTTAGGCCCTGACCACGACGTTTCTTGCTGTCGGTTTTGTGCCAGGTTTAATTGTCGTACTATTAAGCGTCGGTGCGATCGGGCCTAAAATTATTTCGGTAGACGGTTCAATTACAGGATGTCGTCGGATTCTTTACCGACAACCGGAATTCACAAAAAGCGCAAGGACAAGGATAGGCCTCAGAGGTCCAAACAGGATTCTATGCAGCCGGAGCCAGCTTCGGGTTCGTTGGTCGTCAGTGAGGCACTTTTGCAGCCCCTGTCGTCAGCCACTTCGGAACCGATGGCCGATACGGACTCCCATGGGGAGCCAACTAGGCCCAGTATTTTATCTGCTGCAGGACCTTCGGACATCGCTCCTTCAGATGGGTCTGGAACCGCTGTGCAGGTACCGGAAGGGGTTTTCAGGCCTTCTCATATCACTATTACTACAAAGACAAAGGCAAAGTCAAAGACTCCTGTTAAGCCAAGGATTTCTTCTCAAGCTTCTTCGGATTCAGCTCCCAAGACCCAAAAGCAATTATTAAGGATGGCTGAAGATTTGCTTACTATGATTAGGGGTTCTCACCCCCTCCTGAAAAAAGGCCTAGGCAGGATATTCCTTTGGATTCCTCTGATCAGGCTTCTGTGTCTTCAGTCTCTTCCTCTGAACAGGATTACTCTTTTCCTCCTTATGAGGATTCTGATGCAGAGGACTCTATTCCCTCTGCTTCTCTCCCTGAAGATTTTTCTTTTGGGGAGACTTTGCATGAGATGAGAGAGCATTTTCATTGGGAAGGTCAGGATTATTCTGCTACTAAGAAGAGACTTAGGGAGTTTCTCCTTCTCCCTCAACACAGGCCTTTGGCTATTCCTCCTGTTCTTGATATTGTGGATGATGCTTTCTCTGAAGCTAACCTGAATCCTGACTCTTATCCGCCTGCTCCTTCTAAGCCGGATAGATTTTATAGAGTCCCTGATTCCCATCAATTTTTGTACAAGAACCCTTCTGCAGATCTGAAACTATTTCTCAGGGTTCCAAGGCTGCTAAGGCCGCTTCAGCTAAAAATCCTGTTCCCTCTGAAAAGAATTCTCGTGCCTTGGACAGATGGGGCAAAAAGGTGTATACTTCTGCTACTCTTTCTATTAGAGCTTTAAATTGCCAGTTTCATATGTTCAAATATCAGCAATTTCTTTTGTCTGTTTTAAAGCAAAAACTTTCTACCTTTCCTGCATGTGCAGAGGACAAGGAATTACAGGATGTATTTCATGAAACTGAACAAGTTAGCAAACATAGTTTACATTGTGATTTTGATGCCTTGGAGGCTTTTTGTAGGGCCGCAGCCTCTGGTACTGTTATCAGGAGACATGCTTGGCTTCGAGAGCAGAATTTGCCTGAGCTAGTTAAGGCTAAATTGTTAGATGCCCCTGTTCAGCATGATGTTCTGTTTGGATGTAAAGCTGAGGAGGTTATTAAAAAGATGGAGGATAAGGCGAAATCTATGCAGACCGTTAAAGATTTCTTACAAGTTCAGCCTCCTAGATTCACTAGAAATTGGCCCTCCAAAAATTGGTCCTTTCCCACGTCTGACAGGCCTCAAAGGGGAAGATATAGACGCTCCAGAGTTCGGGCTCAGGCTCAGGCCTCTTACAGGTCCAGACAATGGACTGCTTCATCCCCTAGAAGGGGAGAAGACAGATCTCAATCACAAAAGAAGCAGACCCAATGACTCTCTCTGTTGGGCTACAGGTCCTCTTTGCCTGGAAGCCCCTCTCGGAGGAAAACTTTCTCTTTTCTACCAAAATTGGACTCATATTACCCAAGACAAATGGGTTTTGGACGTGATTTTAAGAGGTTACAAATTCCACTTTCACACTCTGCCAAGGTCTATGGGTTGGCCGGATCTGCCAAAACATCAATGGTCAGAGGCCTTAAATCAAGTGGACGCTCTATTGGCCATGAGAGCCATAGAACCTGTTCCTCTTTCACAGATGGGAAAAGGTTTTACTCAAGACTATTTCTGGTCCCAAGAAAACAAAGCTCATGGAGACCTATTCTGGACCTTTCAGTATTAAACACCTTTCTGGAAATTCCAAAATTCAAGATGCTTACTCTACAACAACTTCTTCCAATGCTCTCCCAGGATGCTTGGATGGTGACATTGGACTTCAAGGAAGCCTACTTACACATTCCCATCAGGCAGGAACGCAGAAAATACCTCAGATTCAAGGCAGGTTCGAGGCACTTTCAATTCTCTGTACTGTCCTTTGGTTTATCTACTGCGCCCAGAGTCTTTACCAAGTGTCTGGCTCCAGTAGTAGCTTATTGCAGACTCCAGGGGATTCAAATTTACCCCTTTCTGGACGACTGCCTTATTCAGGTGGACAGCAAAGACCTTTTACTTCAACATCTGGATTTTGTTCAACGTCTTCTCCTACTACTCGGATTTTCAGTGAACACAAAAAAGTCACATTTGATCCCTTCTCAGCAAATGATTTTTTTGGGAGCTCTTCTAAACACAAGCTTGCAAAGGGCCTTCCTCACTCCAGAAAAACAATTACAGCTGGCCTCAATTTTCAAAACCTTGGCAACTTTACCTCAGCTCACTGCAAGGAAATTCCTGCAGGCTTTGGGCTACATGGCTTCTTGCATCCTGTTGATTCCAAATGCAAGGCTTCATATGAGAAAACTTCAATGGTACCTAAAGAGTGTATGGTCTCAGCATTACCACAGTCTAGACACAATGATTCCTTGCCTCCAAAAGGAGCTCCTTTGGTGGTCCAGGGCTTGTGCTTTGAACGAAGGGAATCCCTTCCGTCTGCCTCAACCTTCTCAGATCATAACCACGGACGCTTCGGATTATGCTTGGGGAGCTCATTTTCTAGACATTGGCCAGCAGGGCTCTTGGACAAAGAAGCAACTACTCTGGCACATCAACTTGAAGGAAATGTTGGCAGTCCAAAATGCTCTTCTAGCATTCCAGACTCTTTTGAAACCAGGACCTCTTCTGATTCGTACAGACAATACCACAGTCATGTGGTACATAAACAAGCAAGGGGGCTCTCACTCTTACCCCCTTTGCAGACTAGCCATGAATTTATGGGACACAGCTCTAAATCTGAATCTGCATCTTCAAGCTCAGTTCATTCCAGGAAATCTGAACCTCTTAGCAGACAGCCTAAGCAGAAATCTTTTGGATCCTCACGAATCGATGTTGGACCCCAACTTATTCAGCAGAATAACTGCAGTTTGGGGTTGTCCTCAGATAGATCTGTTTGCATCCCATCTCAATCATCAGTTACCTCTCTTTTGCACCAGGTAACAGCTTGGAAAGTGGATGCCCTGTCATTCAGCTGGAGGAATCTTTCGGGATATGCCTTCCCTCCTCTTCCTCTTCTGCCTCGGGTGTTACTGAAAATAAAACAGGACAAACCCAAGACTATCTTTTTGATAGCTCCAAATTGGCCTCGGCAGTTTTGGTATCCAACTTTAAAACACCTATTCTTGGAACCTCCTTGGATTCTTCCTCTGATCCCTTCCCTTCTGTCCCAGCATCAGGGTCAGATGCAACACTCTCAAATCAAGACTCTTTGCCTAGCAGCTTGGCTCTTCAAGGGCCTTTGATTCCTTCTCTTCCCAAAAAAGTTTTGGATGTTCTTTTAGAAGCTAGGCGGCCTAGCACTAGAAAATCTTATGTTTCAAAGTGGAAAAGATTTTGTATTTGGATGCAGGATCGAGGTTTTGATCCTCTTTTGCCTAATATTTCCTCCATTTTACTTTACCTCTCAGACCTTCTGCTTAAAGGCCTTTCCTTTTCCTCCATCAAAATTCATGCTTCTGCTATCTCGGCTCATTATAATACTGATCCTCCCATTTTTTCTCACCAGCTGGTGAGACAATTTTTGAGAGGAGCTAAGAATTTAAGACCTCTCAGAACTCCTCCTGTTCCTGCTTGGGATCTTAATTATGTTCTGGAGAAACTTACTTTGCCTCCTTTTGAGCCTGCTGCGGCTTCGGATATCAAGTTCTTATCCTGGAAGACAGCTATCTTATTGGCAATGACTTCTGCCAGAAGGGTTTCAGAGTTGCAAGCTCTCATGGCTGTGGACCATACATTATCTTCCACCAAGACTGACTTTCCTTGAGGACAAATCCTACATTTATGCCTAAGGTGATTTCTAAAGTGGCTCTAAATCAGATTATTCACCTTCCTACCTTCTTTCCAAATCCTCAAAATAAAGGGGAAGGGATCTTACATTCATTGGACGTACACAGGCAACTATGATTTTACCTGGACAAGACTAAGGATTTCAGAAAATCTGATCAATTGCTTATCTCTTATGCCTCCAGTTCTCTAGGTAAGGCTATTTCTAAACAAACTATTTCCAAATGGATTGCTCATGGAATAAGGTTTTGTTACTCTCACTATGGGAAACAGATTCCAGGTACTGTTAGAAGTCATTCTACTAGAGCAGCTGCCACTTCAGCAGCTTTTCTCAGAGGAGTTCCTACCAAGGACATTTTGGAAGCTGCCACTTGGAGTTCAGTGCATACTTTCTCTAAGCACTATAATCTCCCTTTGTATTCTAAGTCTAGGGCAGGCTTTGCCTCTGCTGTTTTGCAGGGTCTTCTAGCTGCCCTTCTTCTGCATAACCTCCTCCCTCATTCACAGCTTTGGGATTCTACCCTACAGTTATGACTGCAACAGTGAAACACGAAGAACATAGTACAGTTGTGTACACCTACCATAAATGTAGATGTTCGAGTGTCTTCACTGTTGTAGTCGGTGTTTCCCTCCCACCAGTCCCCTCTTATTTTTGCTTGTTTTCTCTTCCACTTCTTTTGTGGTGTATTTGTGTTCCTTTTTAGACACCTTTTGGTTTGTTTTTTGGGGGCTTCTGACATCTGGGGCAAGAAAGGCTGGAGAAGATGGCGTCGGCTGTCAGCTTTATACCTTTGCGTTCTGATGTCAGGGTACTTGCTGGTACAGCCGACGCCGGACCCAGACTTTGGAATTCTGGCCGACCTCGGGCTGCCTGCCAGCAGGATCACCCTACAGTTATGACTGCAACAGTGAAGACACTCGAACATCTACATTTATGGTAGGTGTACACAACTGTACTTTCTGCAGGGCCTGATAGCCCCTCCTAATCCTATTTAGCACCAGCCTCCCAACCATAGCTTTGGGATTCAACCCAATTGTAATGACTGCAACAGTGAAACACGATGAACATAGTACAGTTGTGTACCTACCATAAATGTAGATGTTCGAGTGTATTCACTGTTGCAGTCCAGGTTACCCTCCCACCATCCCCCTTTTCCTTGTTGGGACTTATCTGTACTTCTCTATTCTATACAACATATGTGGTGTATTTGCTTGTGGATGAAGGAAAAGTTGTTTTTTGGTTATGCATGCTTATTGGCATTAGTGAGCCTACCATTTTAGGGGCACCTGACATCTGGGGTAAGAAAAGCTGAAGAAAATGGCGTCTGCTGCATCTTTTATACCCCTGGCGCACTGATGTCAGGGAGGAGGCGACAGCAGCCGACGCCAGACCTAGACTTTGGAACTCAGGCCGACTGAGGGTAGCCTGCCAGCAGGATAACCCAATTGTAATGACTGCAACAGTGAATACACTCGAACATCTACATTTATGGTAGGTACACAACTGTACTTTTTCCCCCTCTGTCTTTTCTGGCAAGCCATAAATACGAAGATTATTTATACTTGATTTGTTTTCTAGATCATCAGCTTTACTGAGTAAAGAAATGTTTTAAGAGAAATTCCACTTGAATTTCTTGTTCAGTTACTCTGCCATCCAGATTATTTAAAGAGCCTTCCATACCAGTCATCTGGGGTATTATGTTGCATTATCATTTCTTTCAACAGTTCCTTTTGCTTTGTACTCTCCTCTTTAAAAGAGTCCAGCTTACTGTCCATTTTATCTATTTTTATAGATAAGTCATTCATAGTAGAAAGCAAGGCTTGTAATTCTGTCTTCATTGATTGGTCCTGCGCACTGCTTTTGGAGTAACTCATTTTGAGGAGATGTCACTGCCCTTTCTGAGATGATTTTGACAGAAAATTCAGAAAAAAATACAATATATTCTTCCAGGGACTTTAATAAATATAAATCTGTAGGTTTGATGATTCAACTGGTTTCCGTTTTTTAAACTTTTCTGTCAGAAATGAATATTAGGTAGCAGAGTTAAGGAAAAGTGCTGTTAACCAGTAAACCAGCCAGCATCTTGGCCGCTGATGCCCCCCCCCCCCCCCCCGTAACATGTTATCTTGATTTCAGCAGTATGTTCCCCTTATGTAAAAATGTGATTACATTAAAGGAGACAGAGTTCCTTGGCCCAGTGACCTTGCAAACCCTAAAAAGAATGAATCACTTAAGTGCTTCTTATTGGGGGGGGGGGGGGGGGGCTGATTATAGTAAGACTTTTTTTTTTTTTTTTTTTTTTACAAAGTACTTGTATAAAATAGCTGAAAGCATGGGTAAATTGAGTGATAGTTAAGTAGATGCACTAATATGTGATATGCATAGCATGCCCATCATGTTATAGCTGTATAGGTAAGTATTAGGCTAGCTGCTTTATGGTCCATTTTAAGCCTAGCTAATTTCTCTTTCAAAGGTGAGAATCAAAGCCTGTACCTTGTAACTATGAGGTAAACACCTTAACCATTATAGCTATCCCTAACCCTAAGTTCTACTTGTGTCAAGATTTTATCACCTCAGGTGAGACTCAAACCCCAAATCCCTGCTTTAGGAGGCCAATGTTTTATCTTTTAGGACATTGCACTTGTACAACAGAAAACATACAATATGAAAGCACTTTTAATGAGAAAAACTATTTTAAGATGCTCTTTGTCAACTACTGTCTGCATCTTCCCAATTATTCCAGATTCGAAGCAGGTCTCTAGCAAAAACATTCTCTCTCAGTTATTCTCCATTCCTTGTATTATACATATCTATTAGATGAGAAAGGGAACATGTTGAAGGGCCAGGCAGTTAATAAAGCCACCTTCCCTGTTTTTTCTTAATAGAAGTAAGTGCTGTTGTCTCAGTGTTAGTGCCTTTGGCATTAGTGGTAAAACTCCTCTCTGGTAGCAGCCTGATGACTAATTTCTTTGCTGTTTACCCCAGGATATGATGGATCCTCACAGAATGAATTACCTATTTTTCCTGCTCATGTCTAGGTGCAGTCCTTTTTTTCTGAGCTAGGTTTAATGGAATGTATGGCATCCATCAGTGAGTGAGTGGTTATCATAGTTGTATATTGGGAAGTGCAAGTCTGTGTACCAACCAATACAGAGCTGTGGAAGTAAATTTACTGGAAACATTGCATTGAAAAGAAACATTTCATTGAAAATTCCATGTTAAGGTAATATTTTTCTTGCTTAATACATAGATCGCTGTGGATTTTCTTTTTTCAGCTGTTAATAGGTGAG
The DNA here is from genome assembly GCF_019279795.1 of Protopterus annectens. NCBI lineage: Eukaryota > Metazoa > Chordata > Ceratodontiformes > Protopteridae > Protopterus > Protopterus annectens. The sequence goes on from NC_056729.1 coordinate 259,605,059, forward strand.
AACATTGTTTTACTCCCACTAGCACAATTAAAATGTCATCTTTCAGACACTAGTTTAAACACTTGGGCTTCAGACCAGTTTTACATTGAGAGGGTTTGTGGTCTGCACTGTAGTGGCAGAACAGGTAGCTTACATCCTTCTAAGTTGGGAACTGCTGATTGAGGGCTCAGTGTCTGTTATTCTAAAAGTGTATTAATTCTGGTTTAAGCACTTGGGCTTTCAGGCCAGTTATTTTACATTAAGAGGGTTCGTGGTCTGCACTCTTGTGGGAGGAGAGGCTGGACTCTCCCCTTCTGAGCTGGGAATTTCTGGTTAAAGGCTTATAGTGCATGTATATCTGAACTGCTTCTTACTGAAATTGGTACACCTTGTTTGCTGTAGCATAGACTAGATCCAGGCCTGCTGAATCTAGCTTTGTTTGTATAACTTGAGCACTAATCCAGGCATTATTTAAAGTATTCAGTTGTATTTATTACTGCTTGGTAGTAACTTGGTTAAAGTGTAGCTATCATTCTAAGTCTTTTGGATTAAGCACTTGGGCTTCAGACCAGTTGTTCTACATTAGGAAGGTTTGTGGCATGCACTGTGGTGGCAGGACAGGTAGCTTTCATCCTTCTAAGTTGGGAACTGCTGATTGAGAGCTCAGTGTCTGTTATTCTTAAAGTGTATTAGCTCTGGTTTAAGCACTTGGGCTTCAGGCCAGTTATTTTATATTAAGAAGGTTCGTGGTCTGCACTCTTGTGGGAGGAGAGGCTGGACTCTGCCCTTCTGAGCTGGGAATTTCTGGTTAAAGGTTTATAGTGCCTGAATATTTGAACTGTATCTTACTGAAATTGGTACACCTTGTTTGCTGTAGCATAGACTAGATCCAGGCCTGCTGAATCTAGCTTTGTTTGCATGCTTGTTATTTCCCTGGAACGCTAATTCCACCTAAAATGCGGCTTCTCAGCGCTTCTGTGGATCCCTAGTGATATCTGCATTGCTTACTGTACTTATTTCCTTGCTTGAAAGAAAGTTACTGTTTGTCGTTTTTGCATTTAAGTTACCTGTAACACATTGCACTTGTTACCTGGCACTTTCTCACTAAAGCAATTATAAGTCAGCACTAAAAATTAAAAGCACTACACCCTCGCTCCCCATTGGCCCTTGTTTTCAATTATAAAGGAATTCCCAATATTATTCTAGCATGTCCAAAGGTCAGTTGTCAATCTCCTCTCTGGTCCAGCTGGTGAATATGGGAATCTTGAGGCAATGTTACAACTGCCTCATGTACACAGACAACCCTCTCCTCCCAATAAATTCCAACACATGTGAGAGATGCAACCATATAGCCAAACTGGAGGCTAAGCTCTCTCAACTCAGTACTGGCAAAACCAGTCAGGAGGAGAAGGAAACCACACTCACTACAATTCCAGTCTCACATAGACCTACCACGACAGCAAACCAAACACATAATCACACAAAAACATACTCGGAGGCTCTAAATAAAGATCTGCCTAAGCAGCAGAGACCTCCAAAGCAGACACCCAAGCAACCGCTACCCCAAAAAAAAACACGTGCAACACATATCTCACAAAGCCAGAGTGCCGAACAGTCACAGCCCTTAAGGCTAAACAACACACCTGATACACTTGTAATAGGTGACTCTATCGTCAGGCACACTGACGTCCCGCTCACCAGGCTGAACAAGGAGAAGGTCACGGTGAGCAGCCTGTCTGGCGCTAGGATCCGCCACATAACACAAGCACTCAGGTCA
>NC_056729.1:259614314-259757069 GCF_019279795.1 Protopterus annectens
TTTAAGTTTAGCTTATTTTACCTTAGAGATTAGCTGCTGGTTTTGTCCGTGATGAATAGTGCACAGCAGTGGTGATGCCCCACCATAAGGGTAACTGTACAAGTAATCCATGAAATTACAGATTTGTCATTCTTAAAAGCCTCATCTGCAAAGCCATTGAACATATTATAACTGACTTCGTAAACTGTGATATTACTAATATTGTTCAATTTAACCCCAAATGGTTTGGCATTGTGAAGTGTAGACACTGTCAATTTAATTTGGTAAATTTCTATAAAAGGGTTACTGAGGCTGTAGACGCTGTCCATGCACTGTACATGACATAGTTTGACCTGCCAAGGCCTTCAACACCATTCTCTTCCGGACATCATGCAAAAGCTAAATACTTTAAAGGTTACCCAATATGTGGTAAGATGGATAGTAAATTGGGTGAAAGAACCCGCACACTGAGAGTTGCAGGTGCCCCATCAGAATGTAGGAAAGTGACCAGTGGAGTCTCTCAGGACTCTGTGATGGGACCTCTCCTCTTTGATATTTACTTCTTAGGTCTCTAAGCAGACAGACAATTCCTGTGGCTAACAGGACCCACAGATAGAACCCACAGTGTGAAAGTAGCAGACTCCAAGTCAGACTGCCAACCAGTCATGAGTGGAATCTCACAGGGTCCGTTCTGGGTCCTCCCCTGTTTGGCATCTACTTCTCAGAAGTCCAGGCCAACACATAGAGAGTCTGGCTGACCAAGTTCGCCAATGATTGCAAGCTGGGAGCTATTATTAACTCCCCCAGTGATGTAGACATCCTACAGAAAGGCCTCACTGAGACCATTGACTGGTGTTGAAACCATGGCTTTAAGCTTAATGCCAAAAAATGCATCGTAATTCTCTTTGGGACAAAAACTCAGTTACCACTAATTACCACATTGATGGTAGCCCACTGAACACTGAAGGCAATATAAGAGCCACCACATTCCCACTGTGGTCAGAAAGTCCTTCTATGTGGCACATCTCATTACCAAGGGGTTTGCATCCAGGAAGAAAGAGGTAATCCTCTCTCTCTACTTTTCCCTCATTAAACCAATCATAGAGTATAATGCCCCATTTGGCATGTACCTCACTAAACAGCTGGAAAGGCCACAAAAGTACTTCACAAAGAGAATCCTAGGCATTAAACACATGCCCTACATGGACAGATTCAAACAAAACTCCAGCTTTTCTCTGTCTCATATTTGTCTATTAAGGGGCGATCTCTGCTTGACTTACAAAGCTATGTCTGATCCAGCCCTGTTAGAAATGTTACACCTAAAGAAATCCTAATCCCTCCGCACGACACGCTCCAGGGACCTCAACCTCATTACCACAATCAACAGAACATGGTGGAGGGACAGTTTCATAACCCAGAGACTGCCCATGCTCTGGAATAGACTTCCCATACATGTCAAGCAGAATACCTCACTGGCTCTCTTCAAGAGAAATCTTGATGAGTGGATGGGAAATAGAAAGTTCACCCCAGGGATCACTCCAGTGGCTCTACTTGGTAGAGGCACCAGGAATTAATGGCGGCATGATGCCAGGGCACTTCTATGGGCTAGGCTTGTAAAGGCTCCGGGGCCGTTGGCCTAGTACACACCTATGAACAAAATTTGCAGATGATTGCAAACCCTATGACATCCATACCCTCCAGAATGAACTCTTCCCAGTAAATTCTTGGTGTCCAAAACATTGGCTCAACCTAAATGCAAAAAGTGTAGTATTATCACTTTTGGTAGACAATGTCTCCCTGTTGTCATACTCTCTAGACAATAAAATGGTAATGTGGTTGAGGATGTAGCTACTTGAATCGATAGTTCCCTCTTTTTTGACCACCATATGATAGCAGTTGTCAGGAAATCCTTTTATTTAATTAATTGCCAAATGAATATCCTCAAGGTCTAAAGAAGTAATCACTCCATTGAACTATGCGTTGATCATACCAATTATCAAGTATACTGCCACCATTTTGGTTTTATCTCATTAAACATATCAAACAATTTGAAAGACCCCGAATGTTCCTGTTCGAAAAGATCACAAACTTAAGTCCATGAGCTACCAAGAGAGACTGGAAGCTGTTTACACATATGTCGTGGACCTCCTGTTTCTCCACAAGTCCAATATTTCCACTAGTACTAGAACCAGAGACCTAAATTTTCATCAGTAGTTAACTCTGCAGGGACAGGTTTATAACCCTGCACCTCTCAGACCTCCAGAATAAACTTCTTTTGCATGTTAAGCAGTGTGACTTACTATCTTCGTTTAAACATAAACTAGATAATTGAATGGGTGTCCTCACATTTACTTCAGGATTGACTAGAGTGGCCCTCCTGAGGAAAGGAGGCTTAGCCTGATGGCAGGATATTGGCAAGACAAGAATGGGCATGAGACTGTGGCTCTGGTTTATCTGTAAATCTGTCTATGAAGCTGACTTAATTGTTGGTGTTAATGGGTTAGAATTAATGAATTATAGAGAAGCAAATTGGGTCAAACATTGATGCTTACAGTTCTCCAGTAGAAGGGGTACTTCGAAAGAGAGGTAACATCCAGTTTTAACAACAAAGGACCAGTTTGAAAGATAACTGCTGAGCTTTTTGACTGCAGAAGAGCTGTGAGGTGAAGTGGACTGAGTTAATAGATTGTGGCTGATTAGATCAAAAGCTCTGGTGAACTCCAAATAAGAGGGCAGCCATTACATGTCCTCAGTCCATGGATGCAAGTACAGGGTCTGAAACAGTTAAGAGTGGTTTTAATGTGGTTCTTCTAAGGATGAAACCAAGCTAGTTTCTAGAGAAGATGTGTTTAAGAAGGTGATTAAAGATGCTTCTTTCAGGATGGTTGGCGAGGAAAGGGGAGGAGAGAGATGAGCCTAAATTCCATAGCTGACGTGGGTGACTTTGGTTTTCGTATGGGAATAATGGTGGCATTTTTCCATTGTGTAGGAAACGTGTTGTGTTTAGCTGTGGTATGCTTGTGATTCAGGATGTGTAGTTACCAAATAAAACCCATTCCATACCTTTTCATTATGAGCTTGCTAACATGAAGTTCGTTTTTTTTTTTTTAAGTTTGTTTCCCCTTCCCCTCACTGTGATTATACTGTGTGTTCTGTTGAGCAAGAGCATGTCACATGGTAGCCGTCATCGAGGCAGCCATGAGATCCATTCTCTCTATGGTCTAATGTGATGTCAGCTGTTTCCTAAGTTGAGGGCATGGTCTGCCTTCCATTGTATGCATGAATGTCCCCACATATGCTCAGGGTACAGCTTAGGAAACCCAACTGTATGGTGTACATCCAGCATCAGATCATACTGTCTCCAGAGGTGCACAGTTTGGTATTGTCCATTCAATCTGAATCATCCACATCTGTTTCTTCCCACACCATATTTGCTGATTTGATCCTAGGGCATAATCTGGACTTAGTCTGTATGTGGCATGGAGCCCCCTGGAGATCATTTCAAGCCTAAGCATTTTGTAGTACCACAGAAGTGTTAGTTAATACGATTGCATTGCATTTAGTAATAGCTGCCCATGTCCAGGAGGGTTATGGGGGCTGTCCCCGGTAAGAATTTACGGTGCCCTATCCACTCATCCAGGTTCCTCTTGAACAGTGTCATAGAGGTACTCTGTTTCACATGAATAAATAGCATATTCCAGAGATGTGGCAGTCACTGGGAGATGAATCTGCTCTTCCAGCATGTCCTATTTAAGTCACAGGCCATATTTTGGTCCCTGAAACGGGTAGCCCTAGTCCTGTTTGATTTACAGATATGTAGCAATTTCATAAGGTTTGGGTCTGAGATTGCTCTGTAAACCAGGCATAAGTCTCCCCTAAGAAGTCTGTACGATACACAGTATATACTGACAGGGACTTTAATTGGTCTGTGTAAGGCATATGCTGTAGTCCCTTGATCTTCTTTGTTAGAAACCTCTGAGGTTTCTCCAATTGCTGCAGGTGCTATGTTCGGTACATGCCGAATGGGGCATTATACTCAATTATGGGCCAGATTAGTGCCAAGTATAGAAGGGTTATAACCTGTCTGCTCTCAGGGTGACGCCTTTACTAATCAAGTGTGATACATAGAAAGCCTTCCTTACTACAGTAGACACATTGGGTCGAAGTTAATGTCGCAGTCGACTTGTTATCCCAAGTCACTTACTGCTTCATAGTTAGGGTATTGTTGTTGTGACAGTGTGAAAGGAGATTGTGCAGAAGGGAATAATGATGCATTTCTTTGCATTCCGATTGAGACTGTGACTAAGACACCAGTTGTTGGTTTGCGTAAGACTCTCCTGGAATATACTGACATCATTTGGGTATTCAATAATTGCACCGAGTTTGCTGTTGTCTGCAGACTTGGTCAGCCACAACCCCTTAGTTTTGATCTGAACTTCTTAGGTATAAACCAAACAGTACGGGGCCCAGCACTGACCCCTGTCACATCCCACTGGTAAACAGGTCTGCTGGTTGATGTGGAGTCACCATTTTCGTAGTGTGTATATGGTTTGTGAGCCAGTTGGCAACCCATCTTACAAAGAAGGGGTTTACATTCAGTTTGCAAAGTTTATTGGTGATGCCTGAGTGTGGGATTGTGTCAACAGCCTTTGGGAACTTGAGGTATGCTGTGTGCACTGATTTGCCCTTGTCAGAGGCCCTGCTCACATTTTCGAAAATATCCACCAGATTTAACAAGCAGGATCTGCCCTTGAAGCCACATTTGGGTAGGATCCAGGGTTTGGCGGTCGTCTGTCTTTTTTTATGAGTTCCATAGTGGAACATTCCATGGCCTTACAGATGAGGTCGGTCAGGCTTATAGGTCTATAATTCCCTTTTGCTAGGCCACTTTTGTGGACGGGAGTAACTGTTGCTGTTCTCCATTTTGCAGGAACAAAGTCTGTGGTTAAACTATGATTAAAAAAAGGTACTTAATGGCGATGCTAGTTCATGTTTTAGCCTGTTTAGAAGACAGCCTGGGATGGTGTCTGTTCCCATAGAGACTGTGTTTTTTGCCTTGGAACAGGGCTTTGATGACCTGTTCTTTAGATGTGTGGGGTGGGGAGGGAGTTTGGGGGAAGGTTTGTGATGGGCTTGGAGGGGATAAGGGAGTGAAATTTTCACCAAACCTGTCCGCTAGCAGGTTTGCTGTCTTTGTGGGGTCAGTGTGTGTGATACTGTTGGTCAGTAGTTATGCACATGCTTGGGTCCTACCTTTAAGGCTACAGACATAGCTGTAAAAGGCCTTATGGTTATCTTAGGCTGTGTATTGCCTGTATCCCCATAATTTCATACCCCATGACCCATGTTTAGGAGGTGTGGCATTTCAGCTTCTCTCTCCTTTAGTGAGTTGTTCTTCTCCAAGAAAGAAGGTTTTTTGGCTAATTGGACATGCATCACCCCATAATGGGAAAAGGAGAGGGTGTCACACTGTGGCTGACTGCTGTTTTTTCTGTTTGTTCTAACTGTTCTGTACGTGTTGAAGCAAGCAGTCAGCAGCAGGTGGGTATGTCATGGAGTTGTATACAACTGACTCTTGTGTGGGTCACACTGGCATTCGAGCAGCCCTAATTCACTTGTAAGTAGACTGTTTGTTAGGTCTCCGCTCTTTACTGGGAGATAGATTAATGGGAGATCCTGAGACATGCCCGTGAGCAGACAGTATCAGTATCTCTTCATTCCTAGACTTCCTCTGAGAGATCCACCAGTGTCTAAGCCACTAATGAGACCCAGGATGGTTGGGTCATAGTCAGGGTTGCATCACTCTACTTCATGTAGCCAGTTAAATTGCCTGCAGAATTCTTTGCACATCATCTTTTCAGGGCATTTTGCCAGCTGAGTTCATCTTTTGAGGTATTTCCTCATATGGCAGTTGATTTGTTGTATAAGTCATGTTGGCATGATTCTTGTATTCAGAGTGTCGCTGCTTCCTGTTGCATGTAAGGTGCTGGAAAATGTTTGCTGTGCCTGTTGCAGTGATTTGATAACAGGAAACTACTGCATTGCTCACACTTCAGCAGTTTTTGTGAGTCACATACCTGTAAAGTTAGTAGGCCATGACAAATGTAGGCATCTTGGGTATCTTAAATGCTGTTGTCATTTTAAGACAACATCCATAGTGATGTTCCTGGATTTTGGCTTGTGAATATACATTGTGTTCGTCCACTGATATTCCCAACAGTAGTGTGCATATAGATGTATATTTTTTATGTATGTATGTATAAATAAGTGTATACGTGCGTGTGTATGTGTGTGTGTATATATATATATATATATATATATATATATATATATATATATATATACACACACACACACACATACATATATATATATATATATATATATATGTACATATATATTTATTTATGGATGAAATGGCTTTGCTAATGTTACTGTAATACATGTACAGCAAAATTTGCTGTATCCAATTGTATCGTGTGTACATTTTGCCTACATGAAGGGAAAATAATTGTTTTATTTTCACTTGTGTTTTTTATGTTTTGTTAACAGTACATTCATTTTTTTCAAACTCTTAGCATAATAAGTAGCATTATATTTACAATATCACTTAGGTTATTTCTTTACAAACAAAATTCATAAATCTAGAAGTAGAAGGCCAGCAAGAAAGTAACTGCTCAGAAAAGGTGTATGCCTGTTGGTATATTAGTAGCTGTCCTATTAAAGGTTTCTAGTTTGGTCATTTCCATATCTGTTCTCTGTTTACATATTTCCTTATGTGTACCACAAACAAAATGGCAGTTTTCTTGCGACTGTGGAAAAGCATAGTGAACAAGGTCAGAGGTTTCTGGCTGTACACTTCTGCACTAAATTCTGACCCTTGTTACCTCTCTCGAGTCGCACACAGCTGTAATGGGCACATTTTCTTCTCAGGAGCTGCCAAAATGTGAACAAAATGTAACAGGAGCTTTTTACTGCTTTCGGCAGCTATTAGCTGTAACCTTATCACCCATTACAGCTGTTTTTTTTCACATGCATGGTTATGGAATCTTTGGTTGCTTATCTCTGAGCTGCAGTCGATCATTATAACGAGACATGTCAGTAAATAATAGCAACAGGGTAAGATTGAAAGCTTTTTCAGAAACATATGATTTTTCCTGATACGTCTTCTTCTGATGGCAGCTTTGTAATAGGTACTGGCCTTTGCACATTGTTTATTTAGGGTTTCATTAAAGGTTCTCCGAACCCAAAGAGACAGGGAATAACACCAAAGCTCACTGAACCATTTGTACAGGGTGCTTTCTGCACGGAGGTTTTATGAATATTTTATACAGAGTTACAGTGCTTCCCTCATGTCATAAAGAATTTAACAGTTGACCCATTTAAAAGGAATTAAACCACCCCGGCTAAATTTCAAGTGTAAGCAAGTGGTTCCTGTAAGACTGTACAGTGTGTGTGTGTGCGCGCGCGCACATGTCTGTCTCAACTGAATAACTCTTAACCTTTATATATCTGCAGAAAGCAGTGTTTTATTTATTAGTGCACGTAGTAACTTAGCCTCCAGCTAGCCAGGTGATAAGAGATTTGTTGCTCCCATCTGACGTGCAGGTAATTCAGCCAGGACAGTATATTCTGAGAAGAATTATGGGAAGAGCGAGACTTTAACTGATGGAAGCCACTGCTATTATTAATTCACTAAAATGCATTGGTCTTGTAAGCAGATTTGCCCGTTCAGAGCAGTATAGGCTCTGACAGGTACTGTAACAGATGGAAGCAGTTTATGCTTAGTCAGCACCTGGCTTCACAGTAATAATGAGTGCAAGCCATTACTGAAGGCCTGGAGCAGGAAATTAATATAGCAGTTTAGTTTCATATAAGCATTGGGGTCAGAAAAGGATCCGGTGACTGTGTATACTTAACTTTCTGCTTATTTCTGTCAGGCATCAGTAAACATTTTAAGGTCTGGCTTAACAGCATTTGTTTCACCCAGTGGTGATCTTTCAGTATAAATCCCTGCACTAGCAACAGGCACCAGAAGGTTGTAATTACTAACATACAGTATCTCTTAGTTGTTCAGAATTTTGCATAAAGTCCAGATTTTTGTACTTATTTTTATCATCTGTCCCTCATAAAATTTGAGGTTTTCTGGTAAATTGTTGAGGATTAAAGATGCTAAAAATGACAGAGGGTTGAGACTCATCATTTTTCAGGAAATGCATGCTAATGCAAAAACTGTTATCCTAAAAAAAATTTCAAGTTTGAGAGCAATATTTTAAATATTACCCTGATTTGAGTCTTCATCCCCCCGTTATTTTTGGCTTTGCCCAGAATTGTTGCACTAAAAGGATGAGAGGTATGAATCGATTAGGAATCATTGTTAAGAACTAGGTATCTTTTGCATACACTGGATATGTATTGACTCTTTGTAGCACAGTTCTGCTTGAGTCCATTTTCACGCAGTGTAAACAAGCAAAACAGGGCTTCACAAGCCATCTAATATTTACCTAACTTTTTTGTGTAATGTTTTAATTTCTGGTTGTCAGAATATGTTGAGATTACTGTTTTTGAAACTGCCACCTATGTCTTTATTGCAATTTTTGAGTAACTTTCTAATCTAATACATTTTTTCAAGTCCCTTTGTCTTTTTATATCTCTATGCTCTAGTTTAATAGTAATAGAAAGAATGTATGTGTTAATTTGTTTCTTTTGACTTAACATAATTTGTTAAAATATTTGTAAGGTTTCCTTACTATTAGGACTACAGTGGATAGGCTGCTTCCTCATCTCTAGCATGTAAGAGTAGTGCTTATATCTCAAGGTCCTTCTCTACCTTGATGTGTTTTAGACAGATACAGGATCTCATGTAGAGTCTGCTGCTAGCGAGGACATGAAAAAAGAGGTTTGACATGTAGAGGAGGTGCTTCTGGAAAATCAGAAGTAAAAAAAAATGACATTTAATTGAGCTCTAGTTAGCATAACTAAAGATGCTAAGAACAGCTGTGTAGCTTTTGTCTTTTCAGCTTTTCCCGGTTAGGGGTCGCCACAGCGGAACTCCGGTCCGCTAATGATTGGCAGTAGATTTTTATGGTGCCGAGTTGCAAGCCCGACGCCTAACCTTAAGCGAAGGCACACCCATTCACACATGTCTTTCGGAGGCCAGTCGACCGCGGGGAGGACATGCAGACTCCACACCTCCCCAACCCACTTGGCAGTTAAAATGTGAAACGTTGACCCCAGCACTTAAATATTTGTATCACTTTCCATCTAAAATCCATTAAATATGTGTTTTATCAATCTATGTAACTATTATTGGAGGCATTAATTTAGACAGGTTTAGACATAGTGTGGCCTAAAAAGACATGGTTTCTCTAAATTTTTTTTGTTTTTCTTTTGGCTTTTCCCGGTTAGGGGTCGCCACAGTGGAACTCCAGTCCGCTAATGATTGGCAGTCGATTTTACGGTGCTGAGGTGCTAGCCCGATGCCCAACCTTCAGCGAAGGCACACCCATTCACGCATATCTTTCAAATGCCACTGGACCATGGGGAGGACATGCAGACTCCACACAGAAGGTGCTCCAGCCGAGAATTGAATGGGAGAACCTTTTGCTGTGAGGCGACAATGCTGCCGCTGCACCACATGGTTTCTCTAAGTAATGTCAGTAAAATTTTACTCAGTAGAGTGCAAAGAGTATACCTAGCTACCCCTGTTGGCTGAGATGACATGTCAGTTAAGGAGGTCAGTCTCAAACTGATATGGTAGAAGTTTAAGTCTTAGGTTAAGAATCATTTTTTTTTTTGTTGAAAGTGAATAGCAGTTAATGCACTGCTGTTTGAAGGTGTTTTTTGGCAGCTTCAAGAGATGCTGGGGAGAACCTGATAAAAACAGGATTTAATTAAGGAGTTTACTGGTTATGATAGAAAAGTTGGGTTAAAAGTTAATATAGTTTGGGTAGGGGGGTTTATAGTAAAGAAACATTGAGTAGGCTATTTATTTATGTTGATGAAGATGATGATAATGTTCATTTAAAACTTTGTTTCGTAGTTGCATATTCATTTTTAGATGTGACATACCGGGGGACTGTGGTGTATGCAGACTGACCTAACAAATGTTCCAGATTATCATTACTTCATTAAAGTATTCTTAAAGGTGGTGTGTTAGTTATAGCAGCATGTTTCTTTGTATCTCACTGTGTTTGAGTATCACTAATCTCATTGTATAGTTAATGAAACCAAAACTCAGACTACCGTGTAACATATGGAATAAAGTGCTATTATTTCTAAGATGGTTTCATCTTACTTTTGAGTCCTACTGTACTGTGTTTTCTTTTTCTAGCATCATTAGAAAAGGAACAAAGTTATGTCATCTACTTTCCAGTCATTTTTGACAGCTCTGAATTATTTGATGACCTTGTAAACATGTAATACTGTTTAACTGATATTGATCTTTGTGCCACAGATTAAGGATTTGCAGCACTGTATGATTTGAAGATATTTGAAACTTTTGTGTTTGAATGTGTTGCCTGGAATGCTTTTCATTGTTCTGACTCTTATTAGCTGGTATACTGCAAGGAACTTAACTAGGTTTATTATTTGTTTTTTTGTTTTTGTTTTCACAACAGGCATTTTGCATTCCTACAGTCCTTTTATCTTGTATTTTTTTTTGGTTCTTAGTTATTTATCTTCAACCCTCACACTAAGCGTTCCTTCTGTGCTTATGTTTATTTTCATTGGCGATAGAAGAGTCTGGTCAGCTGTCTGCTCCTTTATTATTAGATTTGTTTTCCCCCTCCCCCATTTGTGTGCCGTCAGGTAACTATCATCTGCAGGCTGTACCAGATATTCTTAAGTGTGTGTAGTACTATCCCCTGGGACTGGGATTCCACGAGTGATGAGTTGGGCAGATGAAGTCTGTGTCACATACATTTGCCCTGCATGACATGGAGGATCTTTTTTTTTTGTTTGTGTGTGTGTCCTAACTGGGTGGAGCTAGTGACATCAAGCACATCTCTGCACACGTCGTCAGCTAGCTGCAACCTCACTCAGATACTGTAGTTTTACTGTCAAATCTGTCCTGCATTTACAGCATATCCCTATCACTGGGTGTGTGTCTTCATCACAGACAGAAAATCCTCCCTCCAGGAGTTGGTGTGTCGGCAAAGCTGCTTTTTTCCTCTTCTACACTGACAGAACAATTGTTCAATATCCAGTGATAGTAAAAGCTCCGGATTCTAAAATATAACCGTCTGGGGGGGGATCTTCATGTAGATTCAGCTTCAGCTATTTTTCTGATATAAATGATGTGCTTGCAAGAATGATGTAACAGGGAGACGTTAATGTATGTTTTTATTACTACACTCTGTCTTACCCATTGCAGTGCTGGGGAAGCATTTCTTCCAGATTCTGTAAAGGTCCAAAGCCACAAGGACAGCCCTTCTCCAGTCCTTAAGACTCTTTACTGCTTTACATCCCCTTACAGAAATAACATTTTGCTCAGCGGAGTATGGCATCTTATTCAGTATGACAACAGCAAAGCCGAGTGTTCTCCCTCATTGTTGGTAAACCATCCTATGTTACAGGCTTCTACATTTTCCTTTTTTATAATCAGTGTAGTACAAAGTGGGCTGTAGTCAAGTCTTTATCCCTCTACTGCTGCTGCGGTAATGGTGGTAGTAAATTTCCATGTTAAATACATAGATTTAATTATTTATTGACCAGGATAGTTTAACTGGGTTTAACTTATTTTCATTGAGAATCCTCTAAGAAAAAAATGTATTAAAAGAGAAAAGATGATTATTTGGCAAAGTCATAAACATAGATGATAAAACACACTCTTAAAAATCTCGTTTTTTCAGTGTAAATAGTAGTCACGGTATAACTTATAGATATGTGAGAAGTGCAAAGATGTATTACTGGATTTGCAAGCTTATTGAATGAAACAAAGTGGTGAACTATATTAATAAGTAGTGAGTCAGGTAAGATGAGGATAGAAATGTGTGTGGGGTATGGGGATACATGTGCTGGTATGGAGCAAGTAAGAGTAATCAGGTATAGAGGAAACGTTTATATGGAGGATGTGAAATATAAGGAGCATTAAGAGATGAGATTATATCAGGGATACCTCTACATTCCAGTGCAGAAATTATCGTCTCCAAACTTCATATTAACAATGCCAAATCCATATATATTATCTGTTTGTATCTACCTCCTGGTAATAACATTGCCACCATGGAAAATATCCTTTGCCGGCTATCCCAACACTTGCCCAGAGAAACCATAATACTTGGTGATATAAACATTGATTGAAACTGCTGTTGTAGCAGCCTCCCTACCACCCACATTAACCTGTATGGGTTTTCACAAACCATTACCTCCCTTACCAGGATAAATAAAGCTAACAAGAAAACAAGCATATTAGACTGGATTCTCACAAACCATCATCCTCACATTTATAATTCTGGAACCCTCCCTGATGATACAAGTGACCACTCACTTGCCTACATCATCAGACAAAAAGCCAATACTCCCATTCCAACATCTGTCAGAAATATCAGATCCAAAAAGAACTTTAACCCTGATCTATTCCAAAAGGAACTAAGAGCTTGCAATTGGTCTCACTTATGACACCTCTCTTTAGAAGAAGCCGTGAAATACTTTAACTCTAACTTCCTTGCCATTATTAACCACCATGCTCCAACCTGATTAATTAAAATTAAAACCAATTCTGCCCCATGGCTTTCAAAAGAAACCAAACACAAAATCCATCTTAGAAATAAATATTGGGCCAAATGGAGAATGACTAAAAACCCTGTAGACCAACAAACCTTTAGACGGTTAAGAAATGACACTAAGAAAGCTACACTCTCTGATAAAATAAACTACTACCTACAATTTCAACAAGCTAACCAAAATAACCCACAAAAATTCTGGGCTAGCATTAACCAATTTACTCCATCCAGGTCAATCCACTACACCAAACCCTCAAAATACTGATCACAAAACTCCCATGCATACAGCCAATACCTTCAATACCTTTTTTACTAATGCTATCCAAACACTAGCTAGTCAGCTATCACCTACTAGCTTCACTTTACCTTCCTATAACTCAGCCTCACCCCAACCTGTCCCAACAACATATATTCTAACCCTACTACAGAAACTAAAACCATGCTCTCCCTCAGCAGACCAACTCCTGTTGAATTTCTACAGCTATCAGCCAAGGCTATCGCATATCCCATTTCCATTCTAATCAACAGAACTGTTACCGAAGGTCACATCCCTAGCTTTTGGAAAGTCTCCCATATTGTCCCGCTCCATAAAGGTGGACACTCCACTGAACTTTCTAACTATCGCCCCATTGCCCTTCTTTCTCCTTTGGCAAAGATCATGGAGAATTGCATTCATAGGCACTTAACCCAAAATAACTTACTTTCCAGGTGTCAACATGGTTTCAGACCTTCACACAGCACTACCTAAAGAGGCGAGAGGGCCAAGCCCTGTTTTTCACAATGAAATGATACGGTTAAGTACACTGAAAGTAGTTCTGTGAAAATGCCCATGGTTATTACCTATACATCAGAGGTGAACAGGATTAGGGAGGTGGTCAGAAGTCACTGGCGCATATCTTACACACTGATGAGAAGGTAAAAGAGCTGGTACGCCCATGGCCTATTTTTGTGTATAAAAACAAAAAGAACCTTAAACAACGTTTGTTATCCTAGATTATATCATAATTTTGGGGTAAGACAGTGGGGTACACGTACATGTCAGGAATGTGCATACTGTGATTATATTGATCAGTCTATGTATTATAAGCATCCAGAGACAGGCTGTTTATGGAAACTTAGGATCTCAGCAGACTGCAGCACACATAATGTTGTTTATGCAGCACACTGTTTTGTGCTTCAAATTTTACATAGGTAAAATTAAATGGAAATTGAAAGAGAGTGTGTGGGATCATTTATATTGTAATAGAAGAGGGAATGACTAGTGCGTCACCAAAACACACACTAACAAATGGCAACACACTTACATTTGTATTACAAGTTTTGCAAGTTGTGACTGAGAGTGTGTGTGTGGGGTGGAGACTTGGTAAACATGACAGAAAATGCAGAATTACAGTGGATTTTAAGGTTAGGAGCGCATAGGGGAATGGTTCTGAATGACCATGTACCCCTAAAACCAGTATTAAAGGCAAAGAAAAATAGATAAATGTACTATTCTGCATTTTTGTGTTTTTACTTGCTACTTTTTTATGTGCTGTTTTAGATGCTGTTGCTTTAAAAGTAAATGCCTTGTGGATCAGTTAGGATTCTGCATTATCATGTTAACTGATATTAAAATTTAGTATAAAAGAAGTTCATTTGCTTTACTTCTTTGTCTGATGAAGCAGTGGTGAACACTGCAAAAGGGCTAACTTTTAATAAAAACCTGTGGATTTTCCAACTGCTGAGCCTTGCCTTTCTGCCTGTTACTAGCTGTGGTTTTGCTTGGAATTTTGTTTGGGTCTGCTGCTGGAATACACTCACTGCCTTTTGGGTTTTATTGCTGCTATATCTAAGGCTTTGTATAGGTCTGTGACGACAGAACCTGGAGAGGTGACCACTGTTTCGCTTATTGCAGACATGCATGAAAATCAAGAAGAGTGGCATCCGTGCTGTGCCCAGTACAAACCATCTTGGTGTTAGACAGGAGATTGTTCAAGGATTAGATGCTGCATGAACTGCTTGTGGACACACTGTTTGAAAGGTTTAGAGAACAGGACTACTGTCTGGAAATATGGTTGCAGAGTGGTATCTCTGATGTTCAATGTGTTTCACTGCTGCAGTCATTACACTTGGGTTATCCTGCCGTCAGGCGGTCCCGCAGTCAGCCAGAGTTCCAAAGTCTTGGTCTGGTGTCAGTTGCTGTCGCTTCTTCCCTGACGTCAGTGCGCCAGGGGTATATAAGATGCAGCCGATGCTATTTTCTTCAGTCTTTCTTGCCGCACGGTGCCAGAAGCAAAAGCAGTTCGCAAGTGCCGGTCGGCCGACTCCTGAGATTCAGAACCAAAGTCTTCTATAAAGCGAAGTACCCCTTTGGGGAAACTTTTTCTTGCCTCAGACCGATGTCAGTAAAAGTTAATAATTGTATTTCTTGTGGGAAGCAAATACCTCATAAGGATTTTCATTCTTACTGTATTCCATGCCTAGGCCCAGACCACGACGTCACTAGCTGTCGGTTTTGTGCTAGATTTAACAAACACACTATTAAACGTCGGTTTGACTTTGTTCACCATTACTTTGGCCGAAGGTTTAATTATACCATGCCGTCGGAACAGCCGACGACCGGAATACACAAGAAATGCAAAGACAAGGATAAGGACAGGCATCCGAGGCCCAAAACTGACGATGAAGCCTCTTTCTCAGTGAGGCGCTTTCACAGCCATTGTTTCCCACTACCTCAGAACCTCTGACTCCCACGTGGAGATGTCTAGGCCTCTGGATTCTCAAGGTGTTGGGCCTACGGAAACTAACCCTTCAGATGGGTCTGGAGCCACTGAGCAGGCATCGGCTTCTGAGGGTGTTTTCAGACCTTCACAACTTACCATAAAAACTACAGCCAAGACTAAAACTCCATTAAAGACAAAGAAGCAAGTACAGCATTCACCTGGACAGGCCTCCATGCCTAAAAATCAAATGCTCAAAATGGCCGAAGACTTAATTACTCTGATCAGGGGTTCCCATCCCCCTCCTGATAAAAGGCCTTGGCAGGATACAGACTATGATTCCTCTGACCAGGTTTCCATTTCTTCTGATTCCTCTTCGGGACATGGATACTCTTTACCCCCCTATGAGGATTCAGATGCTGAAGAATCTATTCCTTCAGCCTCTCCTCTAGAGGATTATTCTTTTGGGGAAACTTTACATACCATGAGGGAGCATTTCCATTGGGAGGGCCAGGATTACTCAGAATCCAAGAAAAGGCTCGGAGACTTTCTCTTGTTATCTCAGCACAGACCCCTGGCTATTCCGCCAGTATTAGATATTGTGGATGATGTGTTCTCTGAATCCAGTTTAAATCCTGATTCTTTGCCCCCTGCTCCAGTCAAGCCAGACAGGTACTACAGAGTCCCTGACTCACAAATTTCTTTATAAAAACCCTGCTGCTGATCCAGAAACTATTTCCCAGGGTCCCAAAGGGGTAAAGGCTTCCACGGCTAAGAATCCAGTTCCCTCTGACCGGGATTCTAGAGCTTTATACAGATGGGGGAAGAAAGTTTACACTTCTGCAACTTTAGCAGTGAGAGCTTTAAATTGCCAGTTTCACATGCTTAAATACCAACAATATTTAATGTCTCTGTTAAAACAGAAAATGATTACAATTTCAGAACATCCTGGCTATAAGAAAATGCAGGAATTATTGCATGCAACTGAACAAGTGGAAAAACATACTTTGCAATGTGGTTTTGATTCCTTAGAGGCTTCTTGTAGAGCAGCAGTTACAGGATCTGTGATTCGAAGGCATGCTTGGTTAAAAGAACAAGCTTTACCTGACCATGTTAAGGCTAAATTATTGGATGCTGCTTTACAGCAGGATATTTTATTTGGTGTTAAGGCAGAAGAGGTATTAAAGAAAATGGAGGATAAGGCAAAATCTATGCAAACAGTGAAGGATTTCTTACAGGTACAGCCATCTCGATTTAGCAGAAATTGGTCTTCAAAGAATTGGTCCTTTCCAGTGTCAGACAGACCACAAACAGGCAGATACAGACGCCCAAGAGGCAGATCTCAGCCCCAAGGCTCTTACAGACCACGACAGTGGGGTACTACAACCCCAAAAGGAGGTGAAGACAAGTCACAACCTTACAGGAAACAGTCCCAATGACTTCCCCCTTCAAATGCCAAAGTCTTACCTTCTGGCAGCTCCCTTAGGGGGAAAACTAGCACTTTTTTCTCAAAACTGGCATATAATCACCCAAGACAAATGGGTTCTGAACATTGTGTCTCAAGGTTACAGGTTCCACTTTCACACTCTACCAAGGCTAAAAGGAATGCCAGACCTGCCACAAAATCAATGGGCAGAGGCACAAAAACAAATTACAGCCCTCATGGACATGAGAGCTATCCACAAAATGCCACAACAGGGACAAGGATTTTACTCAAGACTTTTCTTAGTCCCCAGAAAGGACAAAGCGTAGAGACCCATACTAGACCTCTCTACTCTAAATACTTACCTGGATGTTCCAAAATTCAAAATTTTGACACTACAGCAGCTTCTTCCCATGCTGGGCAAGAAGGCTTGGCTTGTTACTTTTGACCTCAAAGAGGCATACCTGCATGTCCCTATCAGACAAAATTGCAGAAGATACCTCAGATTCATAGCTGGTTCAATGCATTACTAATTCCCTGCACTGCCCTTTGGCTTATCTACTGCGCCCAGGGTCTTCACAAAGTGCCTGGCACCAGTAATTGCATTTTGCAGACAAAAAGGAATTCAAATATATCCATACCTGGACTACTGTCTTATTCAAGCATAGAGCAACGACATTCTTCTAAAGCATCTAACGTTTGTAAAAAGGTTGCTAATTTGCCTAGGGTACACAGTAAACAAAAAGAAATCAAAACTAGTGCCCTCACAAGAGATAATATTCCTGGGTGCCAGCTTAAATACAACGGCCCAGATGGCTTATCTCACACCAGACAAACAAGGACAACTGACTCAGTACTTTCAATTGATGGCAACAAAAACCCAACTCCCTGCAAGAAAAATTCTGCAGGCCTTGGGATTCATGGCATCTTGCATACTTCTAATTCCATATGCCAGACTGCATATGAGGAAATTACAATGGTACCTAAAAAGTGTTTGGACTCAACACTGTCACAGTTTGGAAGCAGCAATTCCATGAATTCCCTGCCTACAACAGGAGTTTCGATGGTGGGCACAGGCATGTCACCTCAACAAAGGACAGCCTTTCACTCTACCCACAGCCAGGCAGACACTAACAACAGATGCTTCAGATTACACGTGGGGAGCACACATGGCAGGAAAATGTATTCAGGGCAAGTGGACCGCAGAACAAATGCATCTTCACATCATTCAAAAAGAGATGTTGGCTGTACAAAATGCCCTAACAGCTTTCAAGGACCTTCTGCATCCAGGACAACTATTACTAAAGACAGACAACACCACAGTTATGTGGTACATAAACAAGCAAGGGGGCAGTCATTCTTATCCCCTATGCAGACAAGCCATGACCTTGTGGAACACAGCTCTAACCTATCAAGTTCATCTACAGGCACAATTCCTCCCAGGAAAGAAAAATACTCTGGCAGACGACTTAAGCAGAAACATCATGGATCCACACGAGTGGACAAAGGACTATCCTCGTCATCCATTAAGATCCACGCCTCTGCCATCTCGGCTCATTACAACACAGATCCTCCTGTTTTCTCTCATCCATTGCTAAAACAATACCTCAGAGGGGCTAAAAACATAAGACCGCCCCGGACACCAACTTGGGACCTCAATTTTGTCTTGGAAAAACTAACCTTACCTCCTTTTGAGCCAGCCAATTCAACAGAATTAAAATATATATCATGGAAAACTGCTCTGCTTCTGGCAATAACCTCAGCATGAAGAGTCTCAGAGTTACAGGCACTAATGGCAGTGGAGCCTTTTATCATTTTCCACCAAGACAGGGTTTCTTTAAGAACAAACCCTACCTTTATGCCTAAGGTGGTATCCAGTGTGGCTCTTAACCAAACTATTCATTTGCCAACTTTTTATCCAAATCCCCAGAATAAAGGGGAGAGGCTTCTGCATTCCTTGGACATACACAGACAATTATGTTTCTACTTGGACAAAACAAAAGCTTTCAGAAAAACTGAACAATTGTTTGTAGCATATGCTGCAGGATCACAGGGAAAGGCTATTTCAAAGCAGACCATTTCAAAGTGGATAGGACACTGTATTCGGTTCTGCTACACACAGCATGGGAAACCTGTACCTAGTAACATTAGGCTACATTCCACCAGGGCAACAGCCACTTCAACTGCCTACCTTAGAGGAGTACTTACCAAAAATATCTTGGAAGCTGCAACTTGGAGTTCAGTGCACACCTTTACCAAGCATTATCACTTGCCTCTTTATTCTAGATCCAGAGCTGGCTTTGCCACTGCAGTGCTGCAGGGCCTCATAGCCACACCAAGTCCTCTATAGAACCAGCCACCCTAACTCAGCTTTGGGATTCAACCCAAGTGTAATGACTGCAGCAGTGAAACACGATGAACATAGTACAGTTTTGTACCTACCATAAATGTAGATGTTCAAGTGTCTTCATTGCTGCAGTCCAGTTACCCACCCGCCATCCCCTCTTTCTTAGCTGGGACTTATCTATACCTTTCAACCCTATACTACCTATGTGGTGTATTTGCTGGTAACTGAAGGTTTTGTTGTTTTCCTTATTGTATGTCTTATTACCATTAGGTATTGCCTACCTATTTGGGGGCACCTAACATCTGGGGCAAGAAAAACTGAAGAAAATGGCGTTGTCTGCATCTTATATACCCCTGGCGCACTGACGTCAGGGAAGGAGTGACAGCAACCGATGTCGGATCAAGACTTTGGAACTCTGGCCGACTGCGGGACTGCCTGATGGCAGGATAACCCAAGTGTAATGACTGCAGCAGTGAAGACACTCGAACATCTACATTTATGGTAGGTACAAAACTGTACTTTTTTTTTTTTTTTTTAGAGAGAGACAATAGTAAGTAGCCTTAGATATTTTGGGAGTTTAGGCTGAAGTTATTGAATGGATCCTTCATTGCAAGCAAACATTTTCCTTTTTCATTTGAGAGTTTACACTACCAAAAATGTTGTTTTAAGATTTGTTTTGTAATTTATGTTCATTATTAAAATGCCTAATGGATGCCATGGTGGTATGGCGGTAGCGTTGTTACCTCACAGCAAGAGGTTCTCCCGTTCGATTCTCGGCTGGGCTTGGGAGTGCCTTCTGTGTGGAGTCTGCATGTCCTCCCCGCGGTTGGGTAGCGTTCAAAAGGCATGCGTGCGTAAATGGGCGTGCCTTCGGTGAAGG
Organism: Protopterus annectens; assembly: GCF_019279795.1. NCBI lineage: Eukaryota > Metazoa > Chordata > Ceratodontiformes > Protopteridae > Protopterus > Protopterus annectens. The sequence goes on from NC_056729.1 coordinate 259,634,368, forward strand.
TTGGGTGTCGAGCTGGCATCTCGGCATTTCGTAAAAATCTACTGCCAATCATTAGTGGACTGGAGTTCTGCTGTGGCGACCCCTTACCGGGAAAAGCCAAAAGACAAACAGCAACAACATTAAAATGCCTTCTTCTTCTTCTTCTTTCAGCTTTTTCCTGTTTAGGGGTTGCCACAGTGGATCATCTGTCTGCTCATGATTGGCAGTGGAGTTTTACAGTGTCGAGTTGCCAGCCCAGCACCCAACCTTCCACAGAAGGCACACACATGCACACACTCACACCTAGGGCCAATTTAAAGTGTCCAATCTACCTATTGCATGTCTTTGGGATGTGGGAGGAAACCGGAGCACCCGGAGGAAACCCACTCGACCACAGGGAGGACATGCAGAGTCCGCACAGAAGGCTCCCCAGCCGAGAATCGAACCGGAGAACCTCTTGCTGTGAGGTGGCGATGCTAACATATACATTAAACAAAAGCATAGTAGACAGTTGTAAATTAGTAACTTCTAATGTCAATTTTTTCTCCACTACTGTGTCCACAGCTTTAAAAATCATGTGGTGAAGGCCCCCTTCACATAATTGCCCCCCCAAAAAAATTGTAAATTGTTAATGTTTATATTGTATCTATACTTTTACTGACTTGTAATTTCATTGTATACTATTAATTATGTCTTTAGGCTATTTTACTATGTTTTACTGTCTTATTGTATAACGTGTATGTCTATGTAACTTGAAACTTTATGCTATTGTATTAATATGTTCATTGGAGCTTTTCTCCCCGGGTCTCCACTGAAAAAGGACTTGTCCAGTAGACATTACCCGGTAAACAAATGTAAATAAATAAATGTAATGAAGGCAAAAATGGATGAAAAACGTAATATAGGGAATACCAAAGATAAAAAGAGGAAAGATTCCAAACCCAACCAAGATGCATAGTAAAACATGTAAATGTTCAAATGTAAAGTTTAAAAAAAAAAATCAAAGAAGCTTCTTAAATGAGACTACTCAGTCTCTGTGCAGTAAAGTTGATAGGTTTTGCTGCCTCGAGTGCTGGAATTTTTTTGTTTTGTTTTTTTTTTTTTTTTTTTTTTTTTTTTACTCTGGAATTTTTAGGTGTAAAATAGGGAATGTAGGTGCCAAGGAGTATATGAGCTGCTTGTGTCTGAGGCATTAAGGATAATGATAAGGAAAATTTTCAGGAAATAGTTATTGAATTGTTCAGCAACTTTGTAGACAGACACACTTGGAGAGGGTTGGTCTGCATCACATCACCTTGGTTCGTGAGGGAGAAGATAATGCTCTCGATTCCAAAAAACCTGCTCTGAGTATACGTGACTTAATGCAGTGTATAACACCAAATTAAAGTCACTTACACAGCGAGCAGGTGTTTGTAATCTGACCACCAGTGTAATCATGTTTATCGGTAGGCCTTACACCCAAGTAAGTCGCTTACACTGAGAGCTAGTCTTTCGGAATCTGGAATTTTGCTCCAGAATACCTATTGGTTTATTTTTTTTTACTAGTTTCAGCATTTGATTTTTTTTTTGCCAAATGAGTAGTGAATTTTGCCTTATTCCTGAAATGTTTACATGGTGGGGGGGGGGGGGGTTTGTATGGTATGACTTTATGTCACTGTGTAAAGTCGTGTTATTCCACTTGAAACTTTATTTCAGTTGTAATCCAGGGCAAGGTTTATCTATAACCTTTTATGTCTGAGTGGGACCAAGATATTGAGACTATTTACAAAGCTGTTACAGCAGCATTTAAGATCAGTACTTTGAGTGGACACCATTTCAATACGTTTTAGTGCAGATATAAATGTTGATTGATTGAAATTCTTAGTATTTTTAGACAGCAAGAAACGTTGATGTTCTTAGACTTTTACTAGCCTTAATCTTGACTCTTGGCACTCAGCATGCACATGTGACTGTCTTGATATTGCTGGAAGATGATGGAGTGTTCCAGTGTGGGATACGTTCCCTTCTGGATATGTCGAACCATTCTTCTGACTGTGTCACTGAGTAGTGTATGCACAGTTGTACATGTCTTTATACAATGCAACTAGTTAGTGCTAAAGTTATCCAAGAGCTATTCACCCTTAATGTTACTGAGTAGTTAGAAGAAAGCTGTCTTCCCCCTCTTGTTTTGGGAAGCAGCATGGCATGTCAACACATAACAGTGTAAGTTTCTTAAATTTGTTTGTTTGGATTGTGACAAGATTTTTCTGTGTTGGGTAACGATGTGGAAACGGTGGCAGGCATTATGTGAATGAGATGATGGACTAGACATTTACTAAACATCCTACACCTTTGTGGTTCTACACATTAAAATACCAGTCCCTGGTAGCAAAACGTTGCTGTAGTATAAATACCACCTCAAGTCTCCCCTCAAAAGAGGCTACTAGGCTAGTAGGACAAACCTGGTCAACAAAAGCTGAACAAATAAAGTAAATAATATCTTAAATGTGGGGCCAATGCAATGCCATTTTTCAGAGATACCAGTTATATTGGCTTGTATTGTTATGTCCGGCTTTGAAATGTATCTATTTCAATGTCATTGTTACTGGACACACACAATTTAATATTACATGTTTTTCTCTTCAGCCAAGTTAGTGATGTAAGGTCTGGGTAGCGTACTACACTCTCGCAGCCTGCATTTTGGAAGTGGGCATTATCAGATGAGGAGTCCAAGGGCATATTTTGTCTGTCACCTACTTTTGGGGGATTGTATGGTACTGCAACACCATCCTCTGGCAGAGTCTGCATGGTAGTAAGCCCAGCATTGAAGGTGTGTCCATGTGTTTGCATGTGAAGCATGCTTATGGACACAGCATGCATCATCTGATTGTTGGACATTTTTAGTGAGATGAATAATGGCCCTGTGACCAGTGACAAGGCACAGTGGCTTTCAATATTGTGCCACTTTGGAAAATAGTAGGACTCCAAGGTCATCAGAGTAGCATTGTTGGAGGTAGTTGGCAATGGGGACAACATGATTAGAGTATCATTGTGATGTGGAGCCAGAGGGTAAAGGCTGTGGTGTAAGGGTTTAGAAAAACACTTGATTAAAACAAATCTTCACTTTAGACATGAAATCTAAATGGATTGTATTTTTATGCCATACATGTTATACACGCATGTTTACATGGTTGTGTCATGTGCAGTTTGTGTATCTGCTTAATTGGCATGAAGATTTAGTCTTGTGGTCAGTTTCTGTTCCAGAATTTACTAAATGCAGCATTTTCACTCTGCAAAGGCTGAACTATGAAATTGCTTCTGTTCTCACACTGTTTGGCATATTCATTTGAAACTGTCAGTACCGTAAACGGATAGTGCTGTCATTAATTTTTACCCTTCATGGAAGAACATTGCTCCTGTTGTTTTGGCATGGTGTCTAGAGACAGATTTTCCTGTAAATTTCTTTGTAGGTTGCAAATTTCTGTCCTGTTTCTTTAGTGATACAATATGTGAAGTCACATAACATCAAGTAATTTTGGTTATGTACTTCAGAGGTTTTTAATTCACATTCTGACTGTGATGCTTATGACAGTGGTCATTTTGACAGTTTTGTATTAGTTTTAACACATTTTCAAATCTTTTTTTGGATGGTCATTATGTAACACGCGTAGAAATCGCAACAGTCTTCTTTCTTCTTAAAAAGAACTAATCCTTCTCTTACTGTGCCCTTCTGGCCCAATGTAGATGCTTTCTCCTGTAGTGAACAATATTACAAAGCATACCTCTCAAATGTCCAGATTTTTACCTTATATTTTTGATATGTTCTTTATAAAAGCTGTGGTTTTCTGGCAACATCACTGAGGATTGAAGTTAATAAATAATGCCATACCTCTGAGTTTCAAACTTCATATTATTCAGAAAATGCATGCTAACAGAAATCCTTTTATTCTAGCAACTTTCTAAGTTTATAGAAGCAATGTTTAAATTCTGTCCGTCTTTTTTGGGTCTTTGTCCCCTGTTATTTTAGGCTTTGTCCAGATTTGTTGAGCTAAGAAGTTGAGAGGTATGTTACAAAACCTAATGGACAAAGTATTACTGTCCTTTACTGAGAAATACAGTGTGCGCCCAGTGCTGCAGAGTGAATTTAGACCTTATGCAGTTTCACAACTGTTCTTTCCCAGGCCAGTAGTTTCACTGTGTAAAATATGAAAAAGGATTACTTAACAATGCAATTTCTTATTGATTTCGAGAGCCTTTGATGTGGCCATCTACACTTTGTTAGAACTTCACAGCCTTGACTTCTCACCTGATACTTTATTATGTCAGTAGCAATACAGGCCCATTTATTAAGTACTGTATTTTCTCCTATGGTATTAATCATGTCCATGCAACATTTCTTCACTTAACCACTACTCTTTGTGCGTATAACCTGTTTGCATTAAAAGACAGGAGCTCTCCTCAAATTTTAGAATCTTAGTGACAGATTGACTTTGGATTTTACTGTGGTTATTTCTGAAACAAAAAAAAAAACAGACTTGTTGAATTTCAGTGCAAGACAGAAACTTCCTGTCATACCCTAAGGCTTGCTAATTCTCAAGGCAAACCTATTTTTCCTATAATCGCTTGTAAGTGTCTTGGTATCTCTTTTGATCCCACACTTTCTTTTTGCCAACACACTAGTTTAATTGTGGCTAAAATTGTTAAGCAGCTAAACTGGTGTTAACTGTAGTGTAGGCACAGATTGTTAGTATTGTGCATAGTCAGCATGTGATTCTACTGCATTGCTGCTTTTTACAGCAGAATTACATATCGAGTGGGAGCAGGTAGAGATGTTAGGGCCTTGAACTGCTTACTGTTACAATAACATCTGTCAGAGTATTCACCTTTGTAGGACTGTTGCTTATTGTCTGTACATCAACATTAACATTACTGCAAATTCATGCTAAGATACCCGACAAGTTATGTGGCAAGGCTTCTGTGAGGCTGTTGAAAGAAAAACATAACCTGAGCTGCATCTTCAAGCTGTTTTTGCTCAACTTTCCTAAGAATTTCCATAGTTGTGTCTGTGAATTCTTGAATTATGGCACCATTTTACTTTTGTTTCATCTGCATTTGAGTCACCGTAATCACCAAGTGCTCTTTTGTAAATTAAAACAACTTTGTACCCTATTTGAATGTCACATGTTGTGTCTTCAGATTGTGTCCTGTTACTCTCCACCCGTTTTTAAAAGTTTTACATCACCGGATTACACCCCCCCCCCCAAAAAAAAGTCAGCCCACTTTTTTCAAGATTAAATGTTATGCTCTTCTAACCTCCCATTTTAAAGTCTTCTGTTGCAGACAGTTCATTAGTTTGTTTCTCCCATTTTTAACTGCTTGCCTCCTGTATGTGTCTTTTATTATGTTGGGGGCAGCAAATTAGCAGATAGTACAATAGGCATTTTGACATCATATAAATGATTCTTCCTTTGCAACTTTGTATTCTGTCATCTTTCCTTTCTGCTTCATCACATTGGTTTCCTATTCTTAGATCATCTAACTTTGTTTACCCCTAGACCCCCTTCCACTTACATTTCTGCAGGTGGCTTCCTCTCATTCCTGTGGTTTGGCTTCCCAATTTGCATTATTGTGCATTATCATGCAAAAAAAAAAAAAGCATTAAAGTTGCCAGCCTCAGTAATAGAGCCTGCATTAGTCAATATCTTTGTATATCTGTAAATCTTTTTGAATGCGATGTTTCTTGTTCACTTGTTCAGACAATGTCTTAACCCATGTCACAGTGCTGGAAGTCTGTCCTCCCCTCTGATTTGTTTTACATATGCCTAGGTATTGCAGTGTTTGGAGCTTTGAAAATTGTAGACATCTTCAGGTGTTTCATACTACTACAGTGGAAATGTTAATGTTGCTGTCAGAACAGACCAGAAGGCACAGTTTAGTAGGCTAGTGAATACTGATATTAATGCTGCTGAATCAGCTCACAAATGCAGTCAACTCCCCACCAGCAGCTCTGCGATTCCAGTTATGTACAATACTACATGATGCACTTGACTTAATTATTGACTGTACCAAGTTACTGACGTGACATTGACTGCACAACCACTGGAGATCATATGCAAGTCTAAAGCAAACTCATCTAGTGATAGAAGACCAGATTGAGTGCTAGACGACTTTATATTTGGAAAGTGCAATACCTCTTTATAGCATTGGTATATATATATATATATATATAGTCATTCTGGGAAACTTCCACTTCAATGCTGTTTGATCAGAAGTTGAACAAACCAATAAAATGTTACAGCTGCACAGCCTTGAGTAGTTAGTAAAACTTTCTACAAGACCTAACTCACAAACAAGAATGATGCCACATTTGACTTGCTAATAACATAAGGAACATTAAACTTAGAAGTGCTGGTACTGAAGTAATTCCAGGTAATTTCAGTAGTCCCTGTCCTGTTGTCTTTATAGACTTTTAAAGTATTGCAAGTGCTACCTCATGTAGTTGTTGGCATGCCATTTCCTGCTGCGAACTTGCTAATCTGGAAGCTTTCCTCGATGCTGCAGATTAGACAAGTTTATACCCCTCTCTGAACCTGCAAACTTTGTTAGTCGTCCACTAAAACCAAACCAAACTTCTAGTTAACCCTCAAAAAATAACATTATGATTTTCACTTCAGCCCAGACATTATCAAACATAACCTACTATCTTAATAAAAGACAGACAGGGTAATATCATTCCTAATGCCTCTTAATACAAATACTTAGGCCTTACGTTTGAGCCATTCTAAACTTTTAAAACTCATACAGATGATTTGAGTCTTAACTTCATAATGATCAAGTTCTGAGTCTTTCACCAGTTGCATGAGCAGCTATTGCTAAAAACATACTGTTTCCCAAACTAATCCTGTTTACCATTACTAACCCTGCAGTCTTCACACAATGCACAAAGATGTCAGGTAGTTGAAAGTAAAATCTGCAGATTTATACTAATAGCAAATTCTTCTGCACATCACTGCATGCTGCGATGGCTTCCTGTTTTTGGCAGAGCTGCATTACTTTTTTAAAATTATAAAGCGAGGATACTGTTCCCCCCGCGTTTGAAATTAAAACTTAGTTGAAGAGAACAAACTTACTGTCTGAAGGCCAACCAAGTGGATGGCATTACTCTTGCAGTATTTCATTTCAAAACAGCTATGGCTGCAAGGTTTGCAGCTGCTACGTGGAATAGACTCCCTACTGAAATCGAATCACTGTATACTTTGGATTTAAAAAAATGTTTTTGAGGACAATGGCTCTCAAATATTGAACTGTCTGTTTCTAAGAGTGCCACTACAATATGCTTATTGTAAAATTGTGTTCTACTAACCAGAAACACTGTCAAGACTGTTTGCCAGATCACTTCAACTGGTAACATTTTTGATTTGAAAATATGACACATAGTGGAGAATACACTGCATTCTGTGAAGTCGGATCTGTTATTAAAAAGATTGTAATAAGCTGTGTTTACTCTTGTTTTTTTTTTTTTTTTTTTTTAAGTAATTTCTCAATTTAATGCTTTTCAGTTCAGTCCTCTTCATTTGGTCAGTTCATTGTTGTCAGCTTAACCACTAAAATGTTCTTTATACATGATGTATTTAGGAAACAGTTGCATACTGCTTATGTTGAGATGTGAACGCTTGACTTCCTTTCTTACTTTCATTTGTTGTTTAAATGTTGTCAGATGCAACATTAAAAACCTGTGCATCATACGGTATCAAGTAAATGTTTTGTTTATAGCAACAGTAAAGTAAAAAGGTTGTGAACAGTGACATATAAATTTGTGCGCATGACTTAGCAGCAGTGTTAGATAAAACTGTGTGTAGCAAACAGAAAATGTTAACTGTATCCAATTTGGTGCAGGTTGGCATGAGTATTTAAGGCTTGTATTCCCTTGTATCACTATGGTACATCTGGCAGAGATTTTCCAAGTCTCTTTGACTGTCTAAATGACTGATATGTAGATGTAAATGCTTCACTACAGATGAAGTGAATCCAACACACTTAGGTAATAATTACCTGAGGGCATTTGGAATAATGCAAACAGATGAGCTCTCACTTTAGAAGCTGTTTGCTTAGTAATTTTTGTTTTGTATCCCACTGCTGCCCAGGGTACTGTATATGAGCTGGGGCATATTCAGAATGGCACTCCAGTATTTGAAAAATACTATTCCAAAGCAAGGAAAAGTTATAAGTACGATTTTTAACTGTAAACATTGTCTCACTTTTTTGCTGTGACTCTGAGAACACGAGTTGACTTTTTTCTTCTCATTTTTGCTTCTATACTGGGATTGTCATCATTATTTTTTATTGTGCCATGTCATTAGCTCAGTGTCTTTACTGTTTTCTGCAGTTGTATTTATGATGTCATTTTTCTCAGCTTGCTTGCTGCCTTAAGCATTTGCCTTGATTACTGTTTGCTTTTATAATATCTGTATATTTTGTCTTTGTTTTCCAAATGTGGTGCTTTTGGGTTCTGGAGCCATTCTTTTTCTGCAGCACACTGAAGTAATTGTTAGAAATTGCAATGCAACTTGCAGTGCTAAAGTGTGATCTTAGCACTTAATTTCATCAAGTTGTCTGGCTGTTTTATTAAGTGCAGCATATACAATGCGGAAGAGTAAAATGAATGATTGAGTGAAACCATGATTGTCAAAGTAGGTTTATTACAAGGATAGGAGAACAGAGTTCATTTCCAGTGAATCGGACGTTTTTTGAATACCATAAGAATGTGTTCTCAGTTTGACTTTTACCAACCAACACTTCTATGGCTGCTTTGCCAGCATTGCTTGATTGTCATCTGAGAATCATTTGATGTGAAAATGTTGCACATTATGGAGAGTGCATTGCATTTTGTGAAGATGAGTTTTTCTTGCGTAACAATGCATCCCTTATGACCATTTTTTTAAAGTAATGTTTAAATCGAACATTTATTAGTTGTCATGTTCACATGATCAGTATAGATTAATAAAGAAACATGTTTTGAGTGACAAGGCACAGAACAGGGTTTTGTAATTAAGTTCTACTAAAGCCCTACAAGTGAAAACTTCTTTTTACACCTGTAAAAGGTTTATGCGCTTTAATTTACTGCTGTGAATTCTGATGCAGACTTTCTTTCAAAGAAATAGAAGAACTAATTAAAGCAGATTAGGTGCCATTTAGAATTCTCCATTTAATAATGCTAACTAGCCAGAGACTGCACAGTAATATTACTGGTGTATAGCAATAAACATATTAAACAAACATATATATATATATATATATATATATATATATATATATATATATATATATGTGTGTGTGTGTATTAGTGGTTCTTCAGGTATTGTAAGTTAATACTGTTACACCGGAGTTGGTTACTGGGTAACTGACATCCATTCTATACATAATTGTGTCTCTCATTGTATGTGAACAAACAAATGTAAATAAAATAAAAATAAATAAAATAAATGTGGACTGTCGCATTTAAGGCTGCTGTGCAGCGGTAAATGCTTCGCAGTTTGTTTGTGTCTTTCAGCTTTTCCCGGTTAGGGGTCACCTAATGATTGGCAGTAGAGTTTTGCATGCTGGCTCGCCGGGCCTAACGCACAACCTTCAACGAAGGAACGCCCGTTCACGCATGTCGCCACATAGAAGACGCTCTAACTGAGAATCGAAAGGGGCAACGTCTAACTGTGAGGCAACAATGCTACCGCAGCACCACCACCGCAATCGGTAAATGCTTCACAGTGTTCTGGCAAATACATCTCATAAACTGAGTGTGCTTACCTGATTTTCAGACTATCCCTGTGGAGTAAGTTTGTGTAATTGCTTTACCATATGACATATAATATTGCATTATTTGTATGTCTCATTCATTTTACTCAATGAAAAATAGCTGTGATACATCTGGAAGTAGGTAAAAGTAAGAATCATTCACTGGCTGTAGATGATTAATGAATTTAGAATTTAATTTTCTTGTAAGTCTTTATAGCTAATTTTTCATTCATGTAATTTCAGGATTTTTTGCTGAACATGGATGTTCTTCATCTCACATTGCTGCAGTCCTTACACTTGGGTAGTCCGCTGTCCACGGTCGGCCCGAATATCAAAGTATAAGGCTGACGTCGGTCAGGGCGCATTTAACTGACGTCAGGACGTCAGGGTACAAATGCGCATGACCGGCGTCATATCCTCAGTCTTTTTTGCCGCATGGTCCGATGCAGAAGCAGCATTGCAAGTGCCGGTTGGCGTTCTGAGATGTTTCGATTTAGAAGTTTCAGACCGAGTTCAAAGTTGGCTAAGTACCCCGTTGGGGAATATTTTAGTTTTTTCTTGCCTCAGTCATTTACCGGATGTCAGAAAAATTAATAATTGCGTTTCTTGTGGGAAACAGATACCGCATAGAGATTATCATACTTTGTGTATTCCTTGCTTAGGGCCTGAGCACGACGTTGTTGGCTGTCGCCCTTGTGCTAGATTTAATAAACGCACTATAAAGAGAAGGTTGGATTGTGCAAGGTTAGTCTTTGGGAAGCGGTGCAATTATAAAATGCCGTCGGATGCTCCGGCGCACTTCTCAAGAAGCGCAAGGACAAGGCAGTTAAGCCTAGGCTAGAAGAACCGTCTGTACCGGACGCCGGTTCTTTAGAGGTGTCGGTGGAGCCGGTGGCTCCACCGGAGATTTCTTTGTGTTCCCAGAGTGAGACCTTATTATTGCAAGATGTGGCCTCTCAGGAGGCAAGTCAGGCTGAGGGGGCTTCTCAGGTTACTATACTCCCCTCCCTTCCTAAGGTGGCTAGGCCCTCTCCTTCTGTTTCTAAGGCTTCTCCCAGGGGCAGGCCAGGTTTAGCTTCAGTTGGTGTTACCCCTAGCTCTTCTGGTACTATGCCCAAGAAGCATATGCTTAAAATGGCAGAAGATTTGATTACTTTGATTAGGGGTTCTATGCCCCCTCCTGCTAAGAGGCCTAGGGTGGAGCCTGAGCTGGGGGGTTTTGAGCAAGCTTCAGATGTTTCAGAGTCTTCGGCTGAAGACTTGCAGGAGTACTCTCCTTATTCTGATTCTGATGTGGATGATTCTACTCCTTCTGCTACTCCTCCTGAGGATTTTTCTTTTTCAGAAACTCTTCATTCCATGAGGGAGCATTTTAAGTGGAAGGGTCAGGACTTCTCTGATTCCAGGAAACGGCTTAGGGAATTTCTGTTTTACCCCAGCATAGGCCTTTGGCTATACCTCCTGTTTTGGATGTAGTGGAAGATGTTTTTACAGAGGCTTCTCTTAATCCTGATTCTTTGCCTCCTGCTCCTGTTAAGCCGGATAGGTATTACAGGGTGCCTGAAGTTCACAAGTATCTTTTCAAGAGTCCTAGGGCAGACCCAGAAACTGTTAGCCAGGGGCCTAAGGGTGTTAAGGCTTCTGTTGTTAAGAATCCGGTTCCTACAGACAAGGAGGCTAGGGCCTTGGATAGATGGGGAAAGAAAGTTTATACTTCTTCCACTCTTGCTATGAGGGCTCTGAATTGCCAGTTTCACATGTTGAAATACCAAAACTATCTCCTTTCACAATTGAAGTCTAAGGTTGATGCTCTGGCAGTAGGTATTGATTGTAAAGAGTTGCAAGATTTAGTACATGTTTCTGAACAGGTGGGTAAGCATTCTTTGCAATGTGGTTTTGATGCTGTACAGGCCTCGTCTAGGGTGGCTGCCACTGGGACTGTTCTTCGCAGGCACGCCTGGCTGAGGGATCAGAATTTGTCTGAACATGTTAAAACAAGGATTTTAGATGCTCCTTTACAATCTGACGTGTTGTTTGGTCCTCCTGTGGAGACAGTCTTAAAGAAAATGGAAGACAAGGCTAAGTCTATGCAGACTGTTAAAGATTTTTTGCAGGTCCAGCCTCCAAAGTTTAGTAGAAATTGGCCTACTAAGGGGTGGATGTATCCTTCTTATGATTCCCAGTCTAGGGGTAGATCTAGATGTGGTAAGGGCAGAGCTCAGGGCTCTTTCAGGCCTAGAACAGGGAGTTCTCCTGCACAGGCTTCGGGTGAAGGCAGGGGTCAGTCCTTTCGTAAACAGCCCAATGACCTACCTTTTCAGCTGCCAGAGCCTGCTCGTCTGGCAGCACCTTTGGGTGGAAGGTTGGCACTTTTCAAAGAAAATTGGAGTTTAATTACCCAGGACAAATGGGTATTGGATATCATACACCACGGCTACAGGTTTTATTTCCATACCTTGCCTCCTTTCAAAGGCATGCCAGACGTTCCTCCTCAACAAAGAATAGAGGCTCACAAACAGGTTTCTCTGTTGCTCCAACTAGGGGCCATACAGCCGGTCCCTCTGCCAGAAGTGGGCCTAGGATTTTATTCTCGCCTGTTCCTAGTACCAAAGAAGGGGAACACGTGGAGACCAATTTTGGATTTATCTATCCTCAACACTTATCTGGACATTCCCAAGTTCAAAATGTTGACGTTGCAGCAGCTTTTACCTCTGCTGGGCAAAGATCATTGGATGGTAACTTTGGATCTCAAGGAGGCTTACCTTCATGTTCCTATCAGACTCAGTTGCAGAAAGTATCTGCGTTTTCGAGCTGGGACTTCTCACTATCAGTTCTCTGCATTGCCCTTTGGCTTATCTACTGCGCCCAGAGTGTTCACGAAAGTTCTGGCTCCAGTGGTAGCTTTCTTCAGACTAAGAGGAATACAGATCTATCCTTTTTTGGACGACTGCCTAATTCTGGCTCAAGGAAAGGAAGAGCTTCTTCGTCATTTGGAATATGTGATAGCAGTGCTAAGATGCCTAGGGTATTCTGTGAACGAAATAAAGTCCAGTCTAGTACCCTCTCAAGACATGTGCTTTCTGGGTGTGAGACTGAATACAGCAGCCCAGATGGCCTTTTTAACCCCGGACAAACAAAAGAGTCTATCCCTTTACTTCCATCGACTATCTCATCAGTCCGGGCTGACTGCAAGGACAGTCCTTCAAGCCTTAGGGTTCATGGCATCTTGTATTCTGGTGCTTCCCAATGCCAAACTGCATATGAGGAAGCTACAATGGTATCTCAAAAATGTATGGACACAGCACTGCCAGGATCTGGACACTGTCATTCAAATAATACCTTGCATTCAGAAGGAATTTTTGTGGTGGGCTCAGGAATGTCACCTAAACAAGGGACTCTCTGTGACCCGGCCAGAGGCAAGTCAGATTTTAACGACAGATGCCTCAGACAAAGCTTGGGAGCTCATCTAAATGGAAAGTGGATACAAAACAAGTGGCCTGTCAGACTACAACATCTACATATCAACATGAAGGAGATGTTAGCAGTCCAGTTTGCATTAATAGCTTTCAAGGAATTCCTTCTTCCAGGACAGGTGTTGATTCTAACAGACAACACAACTGTCATGTGGTACATCAACAAGCAAGGGGAACATTCTTATCCTCTATGCAGGCAAGCAATGATTTTGTGGGAGACTGCTCTCAGTTTACAGCTCAATCTTCAAGCAAGGTTTCTGCCAGGAGCACAGAACTCCTTAGCAGATGTATTGAGCAGACGAATTATGGATCCCCACGAGTGGAAATTGGATCCTCATGTATTTCAGAAATTGACAGTGTCATGGGGAACTCCAGACATAGATCTGTTCGCTTCTCCACTAAACCATCAGCTGCCAAAGTTTTGCACGAAAAGGTTTCATCCCACAGCTTGGAGAGTGGATGCTCTTTCTTTCAATTGGAGCAATCTTCATGTGTGTGCCTTTCCACCTCTGCCTCTCCTCCCAAAGGTACTTCTGAAGGTCAGACAGGACAAGCCAAGGATGATTTTAATAGCTCCAGATTGGCCTCGACAGCACTGGTACCCATTACTAAGAAGTCTAGTACGGAAGCCTCCATGGCCTTTGCCTTCGATTCCACACCTGTTGTCACAGGAGGACAGCCATTTGCTCAATGTCAAGCTTCACTCTCTGCACCTAACAGCCTGGCATATTCTGTTTTGAACCATAATGGGCCTCCACTTCCTCAGCAAGTTTTGAATGTTATTTTGGAAGCTAGAAGGCCTAGTACAAGGAAACTGTACGCTGATAAATGGAAGAGATTTTTATTTTGGTGTGCAGCAAATGATTTTGATGTTTCTGAGCCTAATTTGTGTGTGGCTCTTCAATATCTTACTGAGTTACTAGACAAAGGTTTGTCTTTCTCTTCTATTAAAGTTCATGCTGCAGCAATTTCAGCTCACTATGATTGCGACCCGCCATTGTTTTCTCATCCTTTGTTCAAGCAATTTCTTAGAGGGGCAAAGAATATAAGACCCCCACGAAGAGCTCCTACTCCTGCTTGGGATCTCAATTTTGTGTTGGAGAAACTCACTCTACAACCTTTTGAGCCTGCAGCTACTGCTGAGTTGGAATATTTATCATGGAAGACTGCTTTTTTGTTGGCCATTACCTCTGCAAGAAGGGTTTCTGAATTACAGGCCCTTATGGCAGTTGAGCCTTTCTTGATTTTCCATAAGGATAGGGTATCATTACGTACTAATCCTTCCTTTATGCCTAAGGTGGTTTCTAGTGTGGCTTTAAACCAGACTATTCATTTGCCTACTTTTTATGCAAATCCCCAAAATAAGGGGGAAAAGATTTTGCACACTTTGGATGTACATAGGCAGTTGTGTTATTATTTGGACAGAACTAAAGGGTTCAGGAAGTCTCAGCAGTTGTTTGTTTCTTTTGCTTTGAGTTCTCAGGGCAAGCCTGTGTCAAAACAAACTATTTCTAAGTGGATTGGGTTTTGCATTGCTTTCTGTTTTTCCCATCATGGCAAGGAGGTTCCAGCTGGGATTAGGCCTCATTCCACTAGGGCTACTGCCACTTCGACAGCTTTTTTGAGGGGAGTGGCAACCAAGGATATTTTGGAGGCAGCTACTTGGAGTTCTGTGCATACTTTCTCTAGGCATTATCACCTGCCACTTTACTCTAAGTCCAGGGCTGGTTTTGCCACTGCGGTTTTGCAGGGCATTTTGGCAGCTCCTGCTTCCTTATGGTTAGCCATCCTCCCTTATCTCTGCTTTGGGATTCTACCCAAGTGTAAGGACTGCAGCAATGTGAGATGAAGAACATAGTACAGATTTGTACCTACCATAAATGTAGATGTTCGAAGATCCACATTGCTGCAGTCCAATTTACCCTCCCTCCTTCCCCTCTGTAGTTGGAGGTGGTTGTGTGGGTTGGGTTGTACATATTGTGTATATTGTATATATTGTACATATAGTTAGTGCAAGAGTGGTTGGTTATTTGTTTGCTGTCTTTTGGTTTTGACCTTTATTTTTAAGGTCTTCTGACATCTGGGGCAAGAAAAGACTGAGGATATGACGCCGGTCATGCGCATTTGTACCCTGACGTCCTGACGTCAGTTAAATGCGCCCTGACCGACGTCAGCCTTATACTTTGATATTCGGGCCGACCGTGGACAGCGGACTACCCAAGTGTAAGGACTGCAGCAATGTGGATCTTCGAACATCTACATTTATGGTAGGTACAAAACTGTACTTTTCTCCTTTCCATTTAGTGAGATTTTATTGCTGCTGCAGCTGAATTACTCTTTAGGTTTTTCTGAGTGATTATGTAATAAACATTTTCACTCTAAACACAATTCTTTTTATGACAGTTTAAACATTGCATGTTCATCGTGTTTCACTGTTGCAGTCATGACTGTAGTGTTCTCCCCTGCCGGCAGGCAGTCCTCGGTCGGCCAGAATCCCAAAGTCTGGGTCCGGCGTCGGCTGTTCAGCCATGCTCCCTGACGTCAGAGCGCCAGGAGTACAAAGCTGACAGCCGACGCCATGTTCTCCAGTCTTTCTTGCCGTGTGGTGATAGCAGTTCGCAAGTGCCGGTCGGCTGACTCCTGACAATCTTTTCTGAACAAACTTCAGTCCGAAGACTTTCTTCTCCTACTCAAAGCTAAGTACCCTGTTGGGGAAACTTTTTTCTTGCTCCAGTCCGATGTCAGGAAAAAGTTAATAATTGTATTTCATGTGGGAAGCAAATACCTCATAAGGATTTTCATTCTTACTGTATTCCTTGCTTAGGCCCTGACCTCGACGTAGCTAGTTGTCGGTTTTGTGCTAGATTCAATCAACGTACAATTAAACGAAGGTACAATTTTGCATTTCATTACTTCAGTAGGCGTTTTAATTACAAAATGTCGTCGGATACGGTTCCGGCTACCGGAGTTCACAAACGACGCAAGGACAAAGACAGGCCTCCGAGGTCCAAATCTGACGATATCATACAAGCAGAGCCAGCTTCAGGTTCGGCCGTCGTCAGTGAGGCGCTTTTGCAGCCCCTGTCGTAGGCCATTTTGGAACCGATGGCCGAAACGGACTCCCACAAGGAGCCAACTATTGCAGGACCTTCGGACAATGCTCCTTCGGATGGGTCTGGAGCTGTTGTGCAGGTACCAGCTTCCAAATGGGTTTTCAGGCCTACTCAGCTTCTAATAAAGGCAAAGCCAAAGACAAAGGCAAAGACTCCTTCCAAATCAAAGACAGCAACACAGGCCTCTTCTGATCTGGCTCCCAAGTCACAGAAACAGTTACTTAAGATGGTGGAGGATTTACTTACTATGATTAGGGGTTCACATCCCCCTCCAGATAAAAGGCCAAGGCAGGAAGTTTATTATGACTCCTCTGATCAGGCTTCTGTTTCTTCAGTTTCTTCTTCTTCTGACCAGGAATATTCTTTCCCTCCTTATGAGGATTCTGATGCTGAGGAATCCATTCCTTCACTCCCCCTGAGGATTTCTCTTTTGGGGAAACTTTGCATGAAATGAGGGAACATTTCCACTGGGAAGGACAGGAGTATTCGGAATCTAAGAAAAGACTAAGGGATTTTCTTCTTCTTCCCCAACATAGACCCCTGGCTATTCCTCCTATTTTGGATATTGTGGATGATGCTTTTTCGGAGGCTAACTTAACCCCTGACTCTTTTCCTCCTGCTCCTGTTAAGCCTGACAGATATTACAGGGTTCCTGATTCCCACCAGTTTTTATACAAGAACCCTACTGCTGACCCTGAAACCATTTCTCAGGGTCCTAAGGGAGTTAAGGCCGCTTCTGCTAAAAACCCCATTCCCACTGAGAAGGATTCCAGATCTTTAGAAGGATGGGGCAAAAAAGTGTACACTTCTGCTACTTTATCTATTGGGGCTTTAAACTGTCAGTTTCATATGCTGAAATACCAGCAATTTCTCCTGTCTGTTTTAAAACAAAAGCTAACTTCCATTTTCGCCTGTGCAGATGATAAGGAATTACATGACTTAATGCATGCCACTGAACAAGTTGGGAAGCATGGTTTACACTGTGGATTTGATGCCTTGGAGGCTTCTTGTAGGGCTGCTGCCTCTGGCACAGTAATTAGAAGGCATGCATGGTTAAAGGAACAAAATTTGCCAGATCAAGTAAAAGCTAAATTATTGGATGCTCCTGTACAGCATAATGTTTTGTTTGGATCTAAAGCTGAAGAGGTGATTAAAAAGATGGAGGACAAGGCGAAATCCTTGCAAACAGTTAAAGATTTCTTACAAGTACAGTCACCCAGATTTAGCAGGAATTGGCCTACAAAAAATTGGTCCTTTCCCAATTCAGACAGGCCTCAGGGGTAGATACAGACGCTCCCGAGGAAGGCCTCAAACACAAGCCTCTTACAGACCAAGACAGTGGACTGCTTCCACCCCTAGGGGAGGAGAGGACAGGTCGCAAACTCGTAGGAAACAGACTCAATGACTCCCTCTGTTGGGCTGCAGGAACTTCTTGCCTGGAAGCCCCCCTCGGAAGAAAACTTTCTCTTTTTCACCCAAATTGGACTCATATAACCCAAGACAAGTGGGTTCTGGATGTGGTTTCAAGAGGTTACAAATTCCATTTTCATACCCTACCAAGGCCAAGCGGATGGCCAGATCTTCCAAAACATCAATGGACAGAGGCCTTAAACCAGTTGGAAGCTCTTTTGGCTATGAAAGCCATAGAACTAGTTCCACTTTCAGAGATGGGACAAGGTTTTTACTCAAGGCTCTTTCTAGTCCCCAGGAAGCAAAATTCATGGAGACCCATTCTGGATCTGTCAGTCTTGAACACTTTTCTAGAGATACCAAAATTCAAGATGCTTACTCTACAGCAGCTACTTCCAATGCTGACCAAAAATGCATGGATGGTAACTTTGGATTTAAAGGAGGCATATTTACACATTCCCATCAGGCAGGAACGCAGAAAATACCTCAGGTTCAAAGCCGGATCGAGGCACTTTCAATTCTCTGCGCTGCCCTTTGGATTGTCTACTGCGCCCCAGGGTCTTCACCAAATGCCTGGCTCCAGTAGTAGCTTATTGCAGACTCAAGGGAATTCAAATGTACTCTTATCTGGACGACTGTCTTATTCAGGCAGACAGCAAGGAGGTCTTACTCCAGCATCTACAGTTTGTTCAGAATCTTCTCAAGTTTTTGGGATTCACTGTAAACATAAAAAAGTCAAATTTGACACCCTCACAACAGATAATTTTTCTGGGCGCTTCTTTAAACACAACAACCCAGATGGCATTTCTGACATACGAAAAACAGTTTCAGCTGGCTTCAACTTTCAAAACCTTGGCAACTTTAACTCAGCTATCTGCAAGGAGATTCCTGCAGGCTTTGGGTTACATGGCCTCCTGCATCCTTCTTGTACCATATGCAAGACTACATATGAGGAAAATACAGTGGTACCTAAAAAGTGTATGGTCTCAGCATTGCCACAGTTTAGACATACTGATCTCTGTCCTGCCTTGTCTTCAAAAGAAATTCCTTTGGTGGTCCAAGGCATGTACTCTAAACAAAGGAAAACCTTTCTGTCTGCCTCCGGCCACTCAGATACTAACCACGGACACCTCAGATTATGCATGGGGAGCCCATTTTCAGGGCAACTGTCTGCAGGGCCTTTGGACAAAGGATCAGAAGCACCTGCATATCAATTTAAAGGAAATGTTAGCCGTTCAGAAAGCTCTATTGGCCTTCAGGAATCTTCTGCAACTAGGACAACTACTGATATGGACAGACAACACCACAGTTATGTGGTACATAAACAAGCAAGGGGGATCTCATTCCTACCCCCTTTGCAGACTAGCCATGGATCTATGGAACACAGCTCTAGCTTGCAATCTGGACCTTCAAGCTCAGTTTCTACCAGGGAAGCAAAACTTCCTGGCAGACAGTCTGAGCAGAAACCTTTCAGATCCACACGAGTGGATGCTGGACACCGAAATATTCAGGATGATAACAGCAGTCTGGGGATGTCCTCACATAGACCTCTTTGCATCCCATCTCAATCATCAACTACAGATTTTTTGCAACAGGACTTTCCACGAACAAGCTTGGAAAGTGGATGCACTATCATTCAGTTGGAGAAACCTCTGGGGATATGCCTTTCCGCCTCTTCCTCTTCTTCCACGGGTATTATTAAAGATCAAACAGGGCAAGCCCAAGATGATAATCTTGCTGGCCCCAAATTGGCCTCGACAGTTTTGGTACCCAACTCTGAGAAACCTATGTCTGGAGCCCCCTTGGGTTTTACCACAGACTCCGAACCTTCTGTTCCAACATCAGGGTCAGGTTCTACACTCCATGTCAGAACTCTCAGCCTGGCGGCCTGGTTAATCCAGGGTCTTTGATTCATTCTCTCCTACCCAAGCAGGTTATGGATGTCATTTTAGAAGCCAGACGTCGTAGCACTAGAAAATCTTATGCAGGAAAATGGAAAAGATTTTGTTCCTGGATGCAGGCTCAGGATTCTGATCCTCTTCTTCCTAACATTCCTTTGATTTTACTTTACCTGACAGATCTCTTACATAAGGGTCTCTCTTTCTCTTCTATTAAGATACATGCCTCTGCTATTTCCGCTCATTATAATACAGACCCTCCAATCTTTTCCCACCAGCTCATGAGACAGTTTCTCAGAGGAGCTAAGAACTTAAGACCTCCTAGATCTCCTCCCATTCCTGCTTGGGATCTCAACTTTGTTTTGGAAAAGCTCACCTTACCTCCTTTTGAGCCTGCTGCCTCTTCTGACATCAAGTTTTTATCTTGGAAAACAGCCATCCTGTTAGCTCTGACCTCTGCCAGGAGAGTTTCAGAGTTGCAAGCTCTTATGGCTGTGGAACCTTATATTATTTTTCATCTAGACAGGGTGTCTTTAAGGACTAATCCTACATTCATGCCTAAGGTGGTTTCCAAAGTGGCTTTAAATCAAACTATTCACTTGCCAACCTTTTTCCCCACTCCTCAAAATAAAGGGGAAAGGATCTTACATTCCTTGGATGTACACAGACAACTACGTTTTTACCTGGACAGAACCAAGGACATCAGAAAATCAGAGCAATTGTTTGTTTCTTATGCTTCAAGTTCCCAAGGTAAAGCCATTTCAAAACAGACCATTTCTAAATGGATTGCTCATGGAATCAGATTTTGTTATTCACACCATGGAAAGCAAATCCCAGGGAGTATACGGACTCATTCCACCAGAGCTGCTGCCACTTCAGCTGCCTTCCTCAGGGAGTTCCTACCAAAGACATTTTGGAAGCTGCAACTTGGAGTTCAGTGCATACTTTTTCAAAGCACTACAATCTACCTCTCTACTCTAAGTCTAGGGCAGGCTTTGTTTCTGCAGTCTTGCAGGGCCTTTTAGCCGCCCCTTCTACTTTATGACCACCTCCCTTTCATTCTGCTTTGGGATTCTACCCTACAGTCATGACTGCAACAGTGAAACACGATGAACATAGTACAGTTGTGTACACTTACCGTAAATGTAGATGTTCGAGTGTCTTCACTGTTGCAGTCTGGGTTTCCCTCCCTCCTGTCCCCTCTTATTTTTACTTTTGTGTGGTTCCTTTTTTCACCATTCTTCTGAGGTGTATTTGCAAAGGATATGGGACCTTACTCATTTTGGGACTCCTGACATCTGGGGCAAGAAAAACTGGAGAACATGGCGTCGGCTGTCAGCTTTGTACTCCTGGCGCTCTGATGTCAGGGAGCATGGCTGAACAGCCGACGCCGGACCCAGACTTTGGGATCCTGGCCGACCGAGGACTGCCTGCCGGCAGGGGAGAACCCTACAGTCATGACTGCAACAGTGAAGACACTCGAACATCTACATTTATGGTAAGTGTACACAACTGTACTTTTCCTGTCCTCTTAGGCATTCCTAAAATATATATATATTTATTTAACCTTGTATTTACAAACATACCTGTTATCTTGGCTGAGAACAGATTGTTGCCCTTTTAGGGCCTCAGCCAGTTAGTCACCCATTTGTTCTATAGGGATGGGAGCAGACATTTACAGGCTGCATGAGAGCCCTTGAGCCCATTCTTTCTGTCCAGGAAGTTCTGGTAGCCCAAATATTCCCTAACAGTGAAAATGTGGTGGTAGGGAAGGTCTGCTTATTGGCCTTGTGAGGCAGCCTACCCAGTTCCCAGGTAGACATGCCCCCTTCCCTTTTGGTAGCTCACTGAGTTCTGCAAATACTGCTTTCTGTGGAGACCTCGGCTCACAGATGTGAGTGCCTATAGGTGTCAGCTGAGTAGTGCACCCCTAACCGCCTTCCTTCCCCAGGACAGCTGAGCTGGCAGTAGACACTCACAGCTGAGAAAAACATTTTTTAAGTACCTTTATTAAATTATCACTTAAGAGTTAGCAAAACATACATTAATAGAAAAGAAAATGAACCATATTAACTTTTTCCATGTGTGCACATTATACATCACATATATGCTTTTTTTATAACTATCACTAGCTCAATTCCTGTCTTCCCTTAAACCTAACTCCTCCTCCTAAACATTATTCTGCATATATTCTTACACTTTTAATTTATCTCTATGTAATTTGCTTCTCACCATTTCTAAAGATCCCTCTTCCAGTTTTTTTTATTTCTTTTGCAATATTCAACACTTCAAATACAGTTGGTTTAGACTTTGATGTCCATTTTCTAGTAACTTTTTTTGGTGCCCAACAGAGTTAAACTTGACAATGCCTTGCTATGGCTAGGCATTTCAGGTCCTATGTCACAGCTCAAAATAGTTATCCATCATGAATACGTTCGTAGGTGTTTACTACGCTAATGACCACAAGGGCCTTTTTAAGCCTAGCCATGCATCCCAAATTTTTGACAAGTTCTGATACCCTTGATAAGTGTAAGCAGGGGTTTGGGAGATGAACCATTTACAGGTTACCTGTGTCCATTAGAGGCATAGGTGACAAACCAGGGATTAAGTTCCAGTTTCCCATCCAGTTGTCCAAGTTGCACTTGAATTGGGTTAAGGAGGAGCTCTGCTTCACATGGATAAGGGAGCCTGTTCCATAGATGCAGTAGTCTCTGGGATACATACTTATCTCTCCAGCAGGATCTGTTTATATTACAGGCAAGGTTTAAGTATGCAGAATGGGTAATTCTGGTGATGTTCATCGTGCATACAGCTGCAGTCATAACAGATGGGTTCTCCTGCCGTCAGGCGGGTCCTCGGTCGGCCGAATTCCAAAGTCTAGGTCCGGCGTCGGTTATCGTCGATTTCTTTCCTGATGTCAGTGCGACAAGGTATATAAGACACAGCCGACGCCATTTTCTTCAGTCTTTTTTGCCGCACGGTGCCCGAAGCAGAAGCAGTTCGCAAGTGCCGGTCGGCCAGCTCCTGAAATTACGAAAATTTGGAAACCGAAGTCTTCTTTAAAGCTAAGTACCCGTTGGAAACTTTTCTTGCCTCAGACCGATGTCAGACAAAGTTAACAATTGTATTTCTTGTGGGAAGCAAATACCGCATAAGGATTTCCATTCCCTCTGTATACCTTGTTTAGGCCCAGACCATGACGTCTCGGGCTGTCGCTTTTGCGCTACTTTCAATAAACGCACTATTAAGCGTCGGGCGGAGTTCGCCCAGCATTTTTTTGGTAAAGCTTTTGATTATAAAATGTCGTCGGAGACTCCGACTACCGTTTTGTCCAAAAAACGCAATGACAAAGACCGACACGTGAGGTCCGCGGTCTCCACCGACACCACGCCAAAACCGGCTACACGTGGTCCGGTTCTCAGCGAGGCGCCTATACAGCCCCTGACTACCGACGACACTTCTCTGGCGGTGTCTTCTGTAACCGAGACCGCAGGTGCCTCGGCCCATACCCAGACTACAGCTACCGAAGCCACTGTGAGTGTTGAGCCTCCTAATGTGGACAGGTCCACTTCCACCCATGGTGTCTTTAGACCCTCATCTTCCTTCTCCATAAAGGCCTTTACTAAGTCCAAATCAGCCATGCATCCCAAGAGGCCTGTTGCACAGGGCCCATCTCCAGGCCCCATGCCTAAAAAGCAGATGCTAAAAATGGCTGAGGATTTAATTACTCTTATCAGGGGTTCCCAACCCCCTCCGGACAAGAGACCCAGAGTGGAGGAAGATTCTCCCTCTTCTGACCAGGGCTCCATTATTTCAGAACATTCTGATGAAGAGGAACACTCGTACTCCCCTTTTGAAGATTCTGATGCAGAGCAGTCCATTCCTTCTGTATCTCCCCCAGAGGATTTTTCTTTTGGGGAAACCTTGCATACATTGAGGGAACACTTCCATTAGGAAGGCCAAGACTTTTCTGATTCCAAGAAAAGACTTAGGGAATTTCTTTTGCTACCTCAGCACAGACCTCTGGCGATACCTCCTGTCTTGGACATACTTGATGATGTTTACTCGGAGGCTTGCCTTAATCCGGATTCCCTGCCTCCTGCCCCAGTCAAGCCTGATAGGTACTACAGAGTTCCTAACTCTCACCAATTTCTTTACAAAAGCCATAATGCTGACCCTGAAACCATTTCTCAAGGCCCCAAGGGAATGAAGGCCTCTACTGCTAAGAATCCACTACCTTCCGAAAGAGAGTCTAGATCCTTAGAAAGGTGGGGAAAAAAGGTATATACCTCGGTCACCTTAGCCACGAGGGCCTTAAATTGTCTGTTCCATATGCTTAAATATCAGCAGTTTCTGTTATCACAATTAAGGAATAAAATGTCACTACCTGAACAACCAGATTTGAAGGAGTTGCAGGATATGATGCATAGTGCAGAACAAGTGGGTAAACACACCTTACAATGTGGCTATGATGCTCTAGAGGCCTCAAGTAGAGCTGCTGTTACAGGATTAGTCATTCGTAGACATGCCTGGCTTAGGGAACAAACCTTGCCTGATCATGTTAAAGCTAAACTACTAGATGCTCCTTTACAAAAGGATGTATTATTTGGTACTAATGCTGAGGAGATACTACGGAAAATGGAAGAAAAAGCTAAATCTATGCAAACTGTCAAAGCTTTTCTACATGTTCAACCACCACGTTTTAGCAGAAATTGGCCTTCAAAAAACTGGTCCTTTCCAGCCACGGACAAGCCCCAAAGAGGTAGATACAGGCACAAGGGCAGAGGACAATCTCAAGGATCATATAGAGGCAGACAATGGCAAACTCCAGCACCAAGAGGTGGCGAAGACAGTGCACAACAATACAGGAAACAAACCCAATGACTTTCCCCTTTTCATGCCAAGCAAGTCTCAGCTGGCAGCACCCTTGGGAGGAAAGCTGGCATTATTTACAAGAAATTGGCATATTATCACAACAGACAAATGGATCCTGGACATTATAAACAGAGGCTACAGATTTCATTTTCACACACTTCCAAAATGAGAGGCATGCCGAACCTGCCACACAATCAAAGGGCAGAGGCTCAAATACAAATTTCAAAGCTCATGGACATGAAAGCTATTCAAGAGGTACCTACTCACGAACAAGGTCAAGGTTTTTATTCCAGACTATTCCTGGTACCAAGGAAAGGAACCGACTGGAGACCCATTTTGGACTTATCCATCCTAAACACATTTCTACTCATACCAAAATTCAAGATGCTCACCTTACAGCAGCTTCTTCCCATGCTGGGCAAGGAGTCTTGGCTGGTAACATTGGACCTCAAGGAGGAATACCTGCATGTCCCAATCAGACAAAGCTGCAGAAGATACCTCAGATTTCTTGCAGGTTCAATCCACTATCAATTCTCTGCATTTCCCTTTGGCTTATCTACTGCGCCCAGAGTATTCACAAAATGCCTGGCATCAGTAATTGCCTACTGCAGACTTCAAGGGATACAAATTTACCCTTATTTGGACGATTGCCTGATCCAAGCGGACAGCAAACACATACTTCTGGAACATCTGGCTTATGTAACACGGTTATTGAATTCTCTGGGATACACAGTCAACAAAGAGAAATCCAGGCTAACACCATCTAAGAAAATAACTTTCCTGGGTGCCAGCTTGGACACAAACACCCAGATGGCCTATCTTACGCCAGAAAAACAGGGGCAACTAACTCAGTACTTCAAAATACTAGCAAATTGTACCAGGCTAACTGCAAGGAAAATCCTGCAGGCTCTGGGCTTCATGGCATCTTGCATTCTTCTAATCCCATGTGCAAAGTTGCATATGAGGAAACTTCAATGGTACCTAAAAAACCTATGGTCTCAACACAGCCACAGTTTGGAAACAGTAATACCAATAATCCCATGTTTGCAAAAGGAATTTCTATGGTGGGCCCAAGCATGCCAAACAAACACAGGTCTACCATTCTGCAAGCCTCAAGCAAATCAAGTCATCACAAGAGACGCCTCAGACTACGCCTGGGGGGCACACATGACAGACAGGTGCATTCAGGGCAAATAGTCCCAAAAGGAAAAGCACCTTCACATCAATCAAAAGGAAATGCTAGCAGTGATAAATGCAATTACAGCTTTCAAGGACCTCCTGCATCCAGGGCAATTATTGATAAGAACAGACAACACCACAGTAATGTGGTACATAAACAAACAAGGAGGAACACAGTCATACCCCTGTGCAGGCTAGCCATGTCACTTTGGAACTTGGCTCTGGAATGGCAAATCGAACTTCAAGCACAGTACCTGCCAGGATTGGAAAACACGCTGGCAGACAATCTAAGCAGAAATATGACAGACCCACACGAATGGAAGTTGCATCCTCAAGTGTTTACAAAGATAATCCAAGCGTGGGGAAGGCCAGACATAGATCTCTTTGCCTCCCACAGGAATCATCAATTGACAAAGTTCTGCTCAAGGACCTTCCATCCAAAGGCCTGGAGAGTGGACGCCCTTTCTTTCAGTTGGGCAGCACGGACAGTTTACGCCTTCCCACCTTTGCCTCTTCTGCCCAAAGTGCTCTTGAAAGCAAGAGCAGACAGACCGAAGATGATACTGATTGCTCCAGACTGGCCAAGACAACACTGGTACCCACTCCTGAGGAGCCTAACACATACTCCTCCCTGGACCCTACCTCTAATGCCTCTTCTACTGACTCAGCACAGCTGCAAAACTCTTCACAGTCAGCTGAAACCACTCAATCTGGCTGCATGGAAAATTCCTTAACACCACAACAGACCCTACTCTCCAAAGAGGTACAGGATGTCATTTTGGAGGCCAGAAGGCCATCTACTAGAAAGGCTTACTCCGCAAAATGGAAACGGTTTTGCGCTTGGAATGAGAAAAAAGGCCAGGATCCTAGAAAACTGAATTTGCCGCAGATATTACAGTATCTAGCTGAGCTGTTGAACAGTGGACTTTCATTTTCCTCCATCAAAATTCATGCCTCAGCCATTTCTGCAGAATACAACACTGATCCACCCTTATTCTCTCACCCATTCTTAAGACAGTTCCTCAGAGGGGCTAAGAATATAAGACCTCCAAGGAAACAACCAATACCAGCCTGGGATCTTAATTACATTCTAGAAAAATTAACATTGCCTCCCTTTGAACCAGCTGCCTCAACAGATTTGCAATATTTGTCCTGGAAAACAGCTTTCCTTCTGGCCATTACCTCAGCTCGTAGGGTTTCGGAATTACAAGCCCTCATGGCTGTGCAGCCCTTTCTCATCTTCCATCAGGACAGGGTTTCCCTACGAACCAACCCGTCATTTATGCCTAAGGTAGTATCCAGGGTAGCTTTAAATCAGGCCATACACTTACCTACCTTTTACCCCAATCCTCAAAACAAAGGGGAAAGGCTGCTACATTCCTTAGACATCCATAGACAGCTACGTTGCTATTTGGACAGAACAAAGCCTTTCAGGAAATCAGAACAACTCTTTGTGTCCTATGCTGTAGGAGCTCAAGGGAAGCCAATTTCCAAACAGACAATTTCGAAATGGATAGGCCACCACATACGGTTTTGTTACTCCTTTCATGGTAAATCTGTACCTGCAGGCATCAGATCCCACTCCACAAGGGCCACAGCTACCTCTGCAGCCTTCCTCAGAGGAGTACCTACCAAAGATATTTTGGAGGCAGCCACCTGGAGTTCTGTGCATACCTTCACTAAACACTACCACCTACCTTTATACTCCAAATCTAGAGCAGGCTTTGCTACTGCTGTGTTGCAGGGCATTCTGGCTCCTCCCAGTTCCACCTAGTGCCTACCACCCTGTGCGTAGCTTTGGGATTCTACCCATCTGTTATGACTGCAGCTGTATGCACGATGAACATAGTACAGTTTTGTACCTACCATAAATGTAGATGTTCGAGTGCTAATACAGCTGCAGTCCAGGTTTCCCTCCCTCCTTTCCCTCTGGGTACAGACCTAGTGGCTAACTCCTCATCTTACAACTTGATTGGGTTATCCTTCTATGGTGTATTTGCTTGCAACTACTGGTTTTTGATTATATTGTAATGCATGATTACATATTATATATATATATATATATATATATATATATATATATATATATATTTTTATATATATTGCCTTCCTTCTGGGGGCACCTGACATTTGGGGCAAGAAAGACTGAAGAAAATGGCGTCGGCTGTGTCTTATATACCCCTGTCGCACTGACGTCAGGAAACAAAGCGACGACAACCGACGCCGGACCTAGACTTTGGAATTCGGCCGACCGAGGACCCGCCTGACGGCAGGAGAACCCATCTGTTATGACTGCAGCTGTATTAGCACTCGAACATCTACATTTATGGTAGGTACAAAACTGTACTTTGTTTGTTTTGTGGGTATACAGGAGGTCCATCTGAGTAGGGTCTGACTATGCCCGGCATAGGTCTTCCCTCAAAAGCCTGTAGGAGACAGATTACAGGGATAGGGCCTTGAGGCCGTCTGCATAGGACATTTTACTTACCCCTGTATTATTTTAGTGAGGAACCTCTGTGGATGTTCTAGCTGTTGGATATACCTGGTTAGGTACATAGCAAAGTGGGGGCATTGTACTCAATGATAGGTCTGATGAATGCCATATACAGTGGAACAATGATTTCCTTGGACTTAGATGCCATACCATTTTTATAAGTTATGCAGTATAGAATAATTTCCTCACAGCTGTATACACATGGTGGTCAAAGGCTGGATTACTATATGTGTGTCCCTAAGTCCTTGACTACTGGGTCAACTCTAAGAGGTGTGTTGTCAGTATGATAGTTGCCAGGGATGGATGACTTCCCAAAGGACACTATTTTGGATTTTTTGGCATTTAGTTTTAGTCCATGGCTCAGACACCAGTTGTTTGTCTGCATCAGCCCCTGCTGGAGAACATTTGTCTCTGTGTGAGATTCAATGACAACTCCTAATTTGGAATCATCTGCAAATGTAGTCAGCCAGAGACCACTGACATTGGCCTTCGACTTCTGAGAAGTAAATGCCAAAAAGGAGCATCCAAGGACTGATCCCTGAGGGGGCTCCACTTGTGACTGGCCTCTTTGTAGAGGTGGACTTCCCAATTCTAACTTCTTGGGTCCTGTCTGTGAGCCACTTGGCTATCCACCGGGTGATATACGGGTTTGTACCTAACCTCTTGAGTTTGCTAGCAATGCCCGAGTGGGGTATTGTGTCAAATGCCTTCAAAGTAGGCTGTGTGAACAATTTTGCTCTCATCTATTCCTTGTGCACCAGGTTGAGTAGGCATGATCTGCCCTTGATGAAACCAAACTGGGTTGGGTCCCGTGTCCGGAGGTTTACTATATCTCTATTGATCATCTCCATGATAATTCTTTCCATGGCTTTAATACAAGACTAGTGAGACTTATGGGTCTGTAGTTGGCCTACCTTTGTGCAGAGAGATGACTGTTGCCTTTCTCCATTCATGAGGCACGAAAACTGTTTGGAGGCTACAGTTAGTAATTCCAGAGATTCTGATAGGTCAAGTTTCATGCTATTTAGAAGGCATCTTTGGGATATTGTCTGGGGCCATTGGTGCACTGTTCTTGGTCTTGGAGAGAGCATTAAGCACTGTTCCCTAGTGATAGTAGGGGGCATTATATTTGATGTTATTTCCTGAGGGAAGGTTGAGGGGGAGAGAGGAGTAAAGTTGATGCTGAGTTTATCAGCCAGGAGGTTTGCTATGTCTTCTGGCTCAGTATAGGAGGGTCCATTTACAAGGAGCTCTACAGACAATTGTGTATTGCCTTTGAGATTGCGGACATGGCTAAAGAATGCTTTGTGGCTGTCCTTGGCCCGGGAGGCCAAACATACCTCAAAACTGGCTTTGGTCCTCTGAGGTGTTTAGTTTGATGAGAGTGGTTTTATCCTGCTGGGTACTGCACCTCCTAATGTTTGCCATGATTTTCTTCCTCCTGTTATATAGCCTATTGATTTTGTGGTTCCACCAGGGTGGCTTGTATTTTGAGTTAGTTATGTATTTCTTCCTGGTGAGTGTAGCTGCCTCTATGCAGCTATTAACATGCTTGTACAGGGTTTCTGTGAACAGTTCTGCATAGGCAGCAGTGTTCTCAGGGTTTATGGGTGCTTGAAATTTGCCAGGTTCTCATTTAATAGCAGGAGGTTAGCCTTAGAATAGTTCCTGAATATTCCAGGTTTAGCTGGGGGCCCAGGATTAATTTTTACTTCAAAGGAGACCATTTTGTGGTCTGACCTTACCAGTGAACGCATTACAGTAAGGGGTTTGCAGCACTCTTCCCTATTAGTGAGGACCAGATCCAGCATGGTTGCACCCCTGGTTGGTGTATTTACTATCTGGTTTAGACTCCTAACATTGAGCAGTAATACCTTTAGATTTTCTTGGTTTTGATTCCCTTAGTTACAGCCCTTTGCTCACCCAATATTTTCGACAGCATACTCTGTAAGTAATTTTTCAAATCTGCCAACTCATTACACTTCCAAAACATAAGTTCTCAGTCATCCCTTCCTTCCTTATCACACCACCACCATTTGCTGTTCGCTGGATAAAGAAAACTCTGAAGTCTGCTTGGGGTATAAAAACACCTATGCAAACACTTTCAAGCAAACATCCTTATCCTTCTGGACTTCATTGCACACATATGAGCCATAAAGACATCCTCCCATTGCTCCCTTGTAAATTGTTTTTCTATTATCTCTTCCCAATCTTTTCTAACCTCCTCTGATTGATTCTTATAGTTTTCATGCACTGTTTTGTATCCCTTACTACATTATCCTTTTTGACAGCAATTTCTGTCCTGGATGTGATTAATTTCTCTATCAGAGGAGGCCTTTCACTTAGGATTGCATGATCTTTTTCTGTTTACCTATACTCTGATATCAATCCTTGCTAGGAAACCAGTTTCCAGCCTGCATCTGAAACACATTGTTGGCCTCATCCCATTCTATTACCTTCCCTCTCTAGTTATTTGCTCCAAATACCTTGGTTCCTTTCTCAGTCTTCTCCAGTAAATTCCAGCCCTCTCTTGCTTATTTTCTGTACCCTATTGGCAAAGTCTTTCTCCATTCTTTTGTTGGATTACTGCCTAGAATACTTCCTGCTACTTTATTCATATACTGTTCGTATGGTTGATATTATTCTTAAGGGTGTGCATCCAAAGTCACACTCTTTGTTTCTTGACCCCCCCCCCCCACTTCATCATCATCCCTTTCAGTATTGAATTAGAATCTTCTGCTTGTGGTTATATATATATATGAGCCTGAAGTGTCAAGCTCTAAAGTGTCCCTGTAAATCAGGTAATCCTAAACAAACTTGTTCTGTTGGAATGATCAACTTAACCCATTTGTCTTTTGCCCTTTACCATTGCCAGATAATTTTTTTCAGCACTTTATTAATTATCTACAACTTCTCCTCTGTTTGATAAAAATATGCCTGATTTATATATAAAACCAAACGGCTAAATGTATTTTTACTGTTTGTTTCTTACTATCCATAACCATAAATAAGAGCTTCCATTTTCTCAGTTTTTGTATCATCTTTTATTTAGTCTCTTCCCACATATCCTTCGCTGCCATAACAGAAGCCTTTTTAATCCATACTCCTAAATACTTCATCTTATGTCCCTGTAAATATGGGTATTGCTGAACCATTTCATGTGTGCTGCTATACCCTTTTTTTATCTTCATTAATTTTATATCCCGGAAAGACAGGAAATAGTCTCAAAATGTTCCACAGCACTTAATGTCCTTTTCTGGATTTATGTGGTACAAAGTAATATCATCAGCATATAAAGCAAACTTTTCTTGATTACCATAGCAATTATTCCTTGAATTTCTGAGTCCCTTATTTTCTTTGCCATTGGCTATAAATATAAAGCAAATCACAAAGGGGAAAGATGACAATTCTGCCAGCTTCTTCTCTTCAAATACAGTAAACTCTCAGTTAACCGGCATCCATGGGGATTGGAAGGTGCCGGATAAGTATAGTTTCTGGTTGCTTGAGAGTTACTATTAAAAGTAGACCTGACAAATATTGTACCCTATACTATACCATGCCATAAACACTGTATTGATTTGATTTTAATATTGAAATGCAGTAATTAAAAGCCTGGCTTGAATAATAATATTTTAAACTTATATTTCTGCTAGAAAGCATGGCACCCAGAATGGTTTTCAGTAACATGCCGAGTGGACTGGAATTGAATGAATTGAACAGAGAGAGAGAGATGGTGAATACATGTATGAAAGCAGAAGTGAATGTGTGTGAGAGATCGGAGAATTGTATGAAAGCTTAAGACTTGTGTGTATGTGTGATCGGAGAGAGAGAGTGAGTGAATGTATGAATGAAAGCTGAAGAGACTGTGTGCGTGTGTGTGTGAGAGAGATCGGAGAGAGAATGCACACTCTGATTCAAACTGACTGTGTGAGTATGAAGCAAGTGTTGACATTTTAGTGATTTGACTTGTTTGGTTTAACTTGTTTCTCAGGTTGAGGAGAGAGGTAATTTATTTGTATCTTCCTTTTTAAAACTCTAAAAACATAAAGTAAGTTTCTTTGGGGGGGAAACAAAGCGCAACACATGAAAAACTGAATTGTTCATACTGTACTGTATTTCTTCAATTTTTTTCTGGTTGATTTGAGAGTTCTGGTTGCTTTAGTTCCAGTTAACTGAGAGTTTTACTGTACAACTTATCAAAGAGGAGCCCTCCCACTTTAATTCTTGCCTATGACCCTTCATATATCCTCCTGATTAATCCTGTTGTATTGTGGAACTGAAGTGCTTCTGTTGTCCTACTCATAAACTCCCAGCTTACTCTGTTGAATGCTTTCTCTGCATCAGGATCCACCAACAACAGAAAGGGTTGGGTCCCAGATGTTTCAATTAATTGAATAATAAAACTCTTTAATTGCTGTGTTTTATTTAAATTTGCTTTTTAAATGTAATTAATGTGTTTGGTTCTGCCTTTCAGTGTATTGCTTGAAGTTTAGGATGAGTATGGGACTGAGGGTGAGTTAAGTGTACATAATATAAATATACTAAATGCGTTTTAGCATATACTCTTGTTTCTGTACTTTTGGTTTCTAATGTTTAGATTTGTGGTCATTAAATAGCTTCGTGTAGACAGGTGTCTTCTTTTGGGTTTGGGATGTGCTTGTTTTTTTTTTGTTTGTTTTTTGCTGTTTTTATGGGTGTTAAGTTTTTTTAATGGGATAGTCAGTTCTTTAATTTAAGGGATAGTATTTCTTCTTGTTTGACATTTGCTTGGACCACCATTTTGTATGAATTCGTATGGGAATTATATGAATATTTTTGTATTTATTGTCGTAATGTTTTATTGTATCTTTTACTTTTAATACATATTTTCTAGACTTAGGCTAGGCTTGGCAAGTTTTAGCTTTTTTGTTGAGTTTGTGTTTCTGTAGGAGGTGTCGCATTCTCGATTTCTACCCATTTTAATGTGTAGTTTTATTAGTGTTGTACTTAGTGAAACAAAATTTGTGTTAGGATTTGCATTAATAGTTTACTGTACTTACTGCGTAGTGCATATATTTACTGGTAGTTTTTATGTTTTAGAATGTTCTGACTGCTAAGTTGTGTGAACCATATCTGATGATTGAGGGTTTGGAGAGAGTTGTGATAAAATATCTGGTACTGGTAGACTAAGCTGTGTGGCTTTGTAGCACACTGTAAAGTTACAGTCAATGTTGTTTACCTGGTAATTCTGCATTAAAATTGTAAACAAGTACTTGTGTGTCAGTGTGTTGGTCATTTATGAGAGAACTGCAACCTAGGCAGTAGCAGCAATATAGGTGTTGAATGATGACTTGTCTGCATACCCGTGGACATGTGCAGATTGACACAGTGTTTCAGAAGACTTTCTGCATTGTATTATGTGAGTAAAATTGCTTCTTAATCATAATCATAGTTCACAGACTGTAGAACCAGCACAAAAGGGATTGTTTGCCTTGTGCCTGCTTAAGTCCATATTAATAGCATTTGTAAACAATGGGAAAAAGTCTGCTTAATGTACATGGTACCGTTTCAGCCATGACCTGGATAAGAAGGGTTAGGGCATTATAAATGTTCAGTACCAGGTGAGCAACACCCTACAGTGTGGGATAATTTACAAAACCAAACCAAACTGCATATTGGCAAAACTCCTGTTCACACACCTAATGAAGTAAAACAATTTACCTTCCCATAATGGTGAATTTCTAGAGTAGGACATAATGAATATGCATTTTTATATGTCATTTATAAACAGAACCATAAAAATGGGCCATGCAATTGCTAAGCAGAGTCTTTCTATCAGTGGCATCCTACAGTTATCGCTACAAAATTATCTATCCGTTTTAGAACACAGACACTTTTGAATGTGCGGCTGTTACAAAATACGCAGCAAGTTTGTTTAAAAAAAAAACAAAAAATAAGAAAACTGCAGGACAGTCTGCAGCTCACAGTGTGTTGCCTGATTCAGAAATTTAAGGTGAACTACATTAAACGTAAGACTGAAACTCTGTATCACAGCAACACTCAGTGGCAGCAAGGAAACATATTGAGTGTACTGTGTGAACATTAGCTTTGAAGGATGGATTCATTCAGAAAATATGACACCAATATCTGGCTCATTGTTTAAGTGCAGAGCCAGCTATTGGAAGGAGATCCACTGTAGACTGGAGTTATTTTGAAAAGGTAAGACGTTTCTTTTTCATGTAACACTATTGTATAATAGAATGGATCACCAGTTGAGCATTGATGAGGCAGAATTTAAGAAAAACAATAACAGCACCATTGAGGTATGAATTTTATTGCCTAAATTTATTAAATTTCTTAGACTGTTGGAACATTGTCATGTGGTGAGTATAATATTTAGTTAGTAGCAGTTAAAGCCCACAGGGGAGAGCCATTATTGTCCTGGAACCCTTCCATGTAATCCGTTGTCCACTTAATGGCTGACCAGTCTCCCAAAATTCCCACTACTCTTAACTGCCTAAAGATCTACAAAAAAAGCCCTCATTAAAGTGGTCAGCCAGACGTTTCTTTTAAGTATTAAAGACATCCACCCTGCAGCCCCTTCACCACAGGTGTGTATGCATACATAATACTACATACACTTTCACAAATGCTGCCACCATCAGCTTCCCCGTTCCCTGCATCTGGCTGTTCCTACAGCCACGTTGATAAACTGGGGCCATAGTGTGAACATCATCCCTGTACGCATGCCTGTCAACTGTCCCTGCTTTTACCTTATATTTTTACCCATCCCCCCTCATAAAATGTTTAACTTTCTGGTAAATTACTGAAAATTACAGTCAGGCAGTAATATGAGATGGGGTTTCATACTTATTGTTTATAAAATGCGTGTTGATGCAAAACCTGTTTTATTAACTTTTTTTAAAGTGAATTAGGCTAATATTTAAAAAAATATATCCCTAATTTTAGGCCATTGTTTCCCCCTTCCTGTTTAGTTTATTCTTTGTCTAGAATTTTTGAACAAAGGAGTTGAGAGGTGTTCTGTATGCTAGAGCTAGATTAGATTTTTAAAGTTTAAATTAGCATATTATACAATTCTATTAAGGCTTGAATGGGTTCAATGAAATATGTTACTTTGCTTAATGCCTTGGGGCTACATTTTTTTGCGTGTTAGGATTTGACATTGCATTGCCACTAGGCGTGAGATAGGATGCGTTTATACATTTTATGCTATTCAGTGATGTTTACATGTTCCACATGAAATAAAAAAAAAACTAAACTCTGAAACAAGGCCAAAACTGAAATTTACACAAGAAGAACCAATATAAATACATTGTTTTGGTTTAGTGAGTGAGAAAAAAAGAGTGGAGTGCCAACAGTGAACAATAAGTAACTCTTGGTAGCAAGACAGATTCAACTCTTGAAATGTAAAAAGGGAATGGAGCAGGGGAGAGGATCATATGATTTATAAACTGCAGTATACCTTCCTAGATCTGGGTATAGATTATGCTCCACTTATAAATGCAGGAATCAAAATGGGGTGGAGAGAAATAGAAGGAGGGGTGAAAATAGCTGTTTGTTACTGAACATTTTACGCCCCCTCCTTTCTTCTTAAGGTCCTTCTGTAATTAGGAACTTTGTTTTAAAGGATGTCTTCAGTCAGAATGCCTTTAGTGGCTTGGCTTTTCATTCAGTTTTGTGGTAATTCTTTCCATTCTTAGATGAGCTGATCGAGCTACGCTGCTTTTCTCTCAATGCTGCTGTTTTACTTCTCGAGATTTTGAATTGTCTGCGAGCATGTGAACTGAAATTCTGTCCTTTTATCAAATAGATGCTATGAAAGGAATATACTATGACTTGTTTGCATGTATTACAAGAGCGAGAAGATACTTAACAGTAACTAAATTCTGGCATGTTTTGATTACACAATCAGTAAGTATTATTTTGCAATGTATTAATATTAAAATGAAAGGGAAATGCCTAAACAGATTGCTGTCTTGTTTCTTTGTGAGTTCTGTACCTTACATTTGGCTGTTGTTTGGGCTTGTTAGAGCAGCTTGTTAGCAAGTACAAAATACATGCCCATCTGAACACAGTAGCATATTCACATGTGACAGATGTCAACACATGGCCTGTAGAATGCTGATAGATGATTACAGATGTTGGAGGTAAGGTGATTG
Organism: Protopterus annectens; assembly: GCF_019279795.1. Classification (NCBI taxonomy): domain Eukaryota; kingdom Metazoa; phylum Chordata; order Ceratodontiformes; family Protopteridae; genus Protopterus; species Protopterus annectens. The sequence goes on from NC_056729.1 coordinate 259,670,716, forward strand.
TGTTTTAAAAATGAGGCATATGAACGTTTAAGTCTGTGTACTTAAAAGGGTATATAGCTAAGCATCTTATGGTCCTCACGATAGCATTCCTAACATTGTTCCTCTGTAACCCACACTCTTTAGATTCCACTTGATAGTAGCAGCTTCCTATCTTTTCTTTATTCTAACTCAGGCGTCCCAAAATCCTTTTGATGCACATTTAATCATTTCTCTAGAAAGTCTTTTCCAATGTCCCACTGTCCTTTCTGAGCAGTATTTCTTTATCACCTTGAAAAGTTCCCTTGTTACAGCTGCAGCATTACCCCTCTTACTGTCATTCTTTTGAAGATTGTGTTCATATCATATCCTTTCTCTTCTGTTTAGTGTTTATACACTCTGCTATCTGAAGGTGCTGTTCATAGCCCACAAACTCAGTGTGCCACTCAACCACAGCCCATAAGGCATAACAGTGTTCCCAACACTCTAGTTATAGGTGACTCTATAGTCAGGCACACTGATGTTCCACTCACCAGGCTAAACAAGGAGAAAGTTACTGTCACCTGCCTTTCGGGTGCCAGGATCTTCCACACCACGCACTCAGGTCACTCCACAACAAGTACAGATATGACTCTATCATTGTCCATGTTGGTGTGAATGACCTGAGGCGTATCTCCCTGGACTACAAAGAGACATGGAGGAGCTGTCTGATCTTATAGCTGAGGCAGGTATGACCTAGCCCTGAGTCGCATCCTGCCATCACCCAGAATGGTACCACAGTACAAGGACAAAATGATTGACTTCAACAACTGGCTAAGCTTCTGGTGTCATTCTAAGGGGATCCAGTATCTGTCTGCCTGGGATGACATGATTGACAGACCACGAAGCTTTGCCAGAGATGGCCTGCACCTGTCGCCCTTGGGATTCCGGATACTGGCTAAGGCTCTTGCCACCCCTGTAGTGCCTTTTTTAAGCAAGGTTCAGATGACAAATTCACCACCGTAACAGGTACAAGCAAGCAAAATCTGAGGGTAATGCTACTCAATGCTAGAAGTATAAACATCGAAATGCACTCACTCGAGGCACTCGTTAAAATGGAGAACATCGACATCTGTGCAGTGACAGAGACCTGGTTCAAGGTTCCAGAGAGCACCCCCTGCATTACCAGGCTATAACTCATACCAAACCTTTCAGCCACCTAACCTGGACCAAAATGTCCGTATTCATTAACGATATCGACACCTCCAGGCTAGTTGCTCAACGTAATGCATCCGAAATTATCTAAGTGCAACTAACTCTGGGCAAGACTGCAATCCAAATTGTAGCTTACTACAGATCCGCCACCATGCCCCAGGATTCCCACTCCTCATTTCTTGATACACCTGAAAATATTAGGGTACAACCCGACACCCTAATAATGGGCCTTTTCAACTACCCCAGCATTAACTGGGAAAACTACTCATGTACCAACCCTTTTGCTCAACATTTTCTGGAATTCATAAATTCCAATGCCTTGGATCAACTTATCCACACCCCCACCAGGGGCAACAATATCCTAGACCTGGTCATTACCTACATGGACAACTGGTGTTCCACACCAGAGGTCAATTCCTCATTGGTCAGATCCGACCACAAGCTAATCACCCTACACATCCACATCCCACCCCCCATCCCCCATTAGGGAAACCACCATAAAACATTTCTCCAAAGCCAACTTCACTCTTCTTAAGACAGAAGTGGCAAACACCCATGCAGACGGACAGTAGAGGTACGACTGCTGAATCCTACACAAATGCACTTTATAAGCACTTACACGAGTGCATGGATTGTGCAATCCCTAACAGAACCAAGACGCTGTCCTCCAAAAGAAGGAAGCCAATCTGGTGGATCCCTGTCATAAACAAACTCTACAACTGAAGAAGCAAACTGTTGCAAAAAAAGAGTAAAATCCCATGATTGGAGGAACTCCCTGGTCAGCCTCAGTAAGAAGCTGAGATCCCTCATAAAATCCTCCAAAGCTAGTTACGAAAACAAAATCGCCACTGATTCTAAAGACAACCACAAAGCATTCTATAGCTATGTCAAGAATCTCAATGGCAACACTCAGATCTGCTCTGAGTTACAGCACAATGGCATTAAATATACAGAACCAACTGATATTGCCAACATCCTGGGAGATAGGTTCAGTGCTAACTTTACCCCCCTCTCACTCCCTAAAGGGCCCATCTCTATATCGGAAGAATGCAAAGTTCCTGTAATCATAGCTGCACAGGTAAAAACCACACCCTCCAAAGCCTAGAACACAGCATCCATGGGACCTGACAGCATCCCAGGCTGCGTTCTACACGAACTACAGAACGACCTGGCACCCCACCTAAGCACCATGTTCAGTCATAGCCGCACCTCAGGCTTTGTGCCCACTAAATGGTGCACAGCGACGGTTATCCCACTCCACAAAGGGGGAGCCACCACAGACCCCAGGAAGTACCGCTCCATTAGCTTGACAAGCCTGGTCTGCAAGGCTATGGAACGTATCATTATGGAACTTATAAACAATGACATTGGTAATCTCCAATCTCTGGACCCCACCCAGTTCGGGTTTGTAAAAGGCAGATCATGTCTCCTAAACCTGATAGAGTTTTTTGAAGCGGTCACCAAAGCCATAGATGAGGGTAAGGTGGTTCACACAGCCTATCTAGATCTCGCCAAGGCTTTCGACACCATCCCCCACTCTGGAATTATAGATAATCTCACTAAACTAGGTATAAATCCCTATGTCACAAGATGGGTTGCCAACTGGCTCACTGAGAGAACCCACATTGTGAAAAGTAGCAGAGTCCAAATCTGACTTCAGACCAATGACAAGTGGAGTACCACAGGGTTCAGTCCAGGGTCCTCTCCTGTTTGATATCTACTTCTCTGAAGTACAGGCTAACACAGAAGGTCTTTGGCTAACAAAGTTCACAGATGACTGCAAACTAGGAGCCATAATTGAAACACCTCATGATGTGGACATCCTACAAAAGGGCCTCACTGAGACAGATGCCTGGTGTCAAAGCGATATCCTCAAGCTCAATGCCAAAAAGTGCATTGTCATCCCTTTTGGTAAAAATTCTGTACCCATGAACTACCACGTAGGCGGTAGTGTACTTAATACCGAAAGTGTGATGAGACCTTGGGACACAGGTGGACAGTAGTCTCTCCTTTGATAATCACATCTCCACAGTAGTCAGGAAATTCTTCTATGTGCACACCTCATCACAAAAGGTTTCTCATCCAGGAAAAAAGAGGTCATTGTTCCCCCCTCTGCTCGTCACTCATTAGATCCATTATAGAGTACAGCTCCCCTTTTGGTATGTACCTCACAAGACATCTACAACAACTGCAAAGGCTGCAGAAATACCTCACAAAGAGGATTACCGGCCTCAAACAGATGCCCTACGCAGACCATCAAAAAAACTCCAGCTTTACTCTATCGCATATCGCCTACTCAGAGGCGATCTCTGCCTAACATACAAAACTATGCCAAACCCAGAGCTGCTGGACATGCTCCACTTAAAGAAATCCCAATCCCTCCAAGCTACACGCTCTAGGAACCTAAACCTTATCACCACAATAAACAGAACATGCTGGAGGGATAGATTCCTGTCCCAGAGACTTCCGATACTCTGGAACAAACTACCTATATATATATATCAAACAAAGCTCCTCATTAGCACTCTTCAAGAAAAATCTTGATGATTGGATGGGAAATAGGAAATTCACCCCGGGGATCACTTCTGTGGCTCTGCTCGACAGGGGTACAGGAAAATAATTTTCTTGGGTGGCAAAAAGCCAGGGTACCTTTTTGGCTAGACTTATATAGGCCCTAGGGCCAAAAGCCTAGTACCTACCTATGAATTTCCCCCGTTCCATTCTCCCCTCTGGTAAGTTGTTCTTTTTATTGGCCTAATCTCCTCTGTTCTGTCCTCTGTCTACTTGAAGTAGACATACTAGTTTTGATGTAGCTTCAGCACTGTAATTTGTTCAGTGGAAGGATGACCTCTGATCTGTGGACTTCAATATTTTCCATTAACTTTGTACTGCATTATTCAGTCTAATGTAGTTAAGGTTCCCACACATACATGGCTCAGATATTTTCAGCCATTTATGTGACTCCAAGTAGGATATTTTGCATTTAGTTTTTACAGCAGTTAAATCTGTATGAGCAGAGGACTGTAGTAATAATTTTGACTTTCTACTTCCAGCAATAAGTTGGCAATGTCTAAAGCATGTGTATGTTTTATGTATCCTGGTTACAACGTGCACCACAGACAAAGCTGCTGGCTGATTATTTTTCTGTTAATTGTACCTTAGCCTGTAATTGTATACTACCCAGGGCAAACCAGGTGAGAGAAAGGAATACGAGTGATCAAAATGTGCAGTAGCAGCAGCAACAGACTGCAGTTACCTTAGCCATGCGAATTGTGTTACAGCATCATATGACTTACTGCATTGTGGGAGAACATGAGGTAATACTTGGCCCAAGAGTTAGAGGCTATTTTCTAGCATTGTCACAGATTTGCTTGATTTTTTTGATGACTCAGCATGCTGGGTAAATTTGTTAAAGAACTGAAACAAAAGATGTATTTGGTACAGGGAAGGAGTTACAGGAACCATTATTAATTTACAGAGCAGTCACAAAAAAATTAGGATAATCTGATAACACTCAACATAATTGTTTTTTTCTTTTTCCAGGTGTCTGCTAGCCGCTGCCAAATGATTTGGCTATTATAAATGAAATCCAATCTCAAACACGTTACAGTGAGGTAGATAGTATCAGGATATCCTGCATGCAGTCGCATCCTTTGTATGAATTTTGCAGAATATTTTTTTCTGTATAGAAAGCACAAGTATGGGTGGTGTGTGAATTGTATTGTACAATAAACACACACATTCTGAGTTTTGGAGAGTATCTGATGTTGGTGTAGAAGGGAACACTACATCACTCTAGTCCTGAAGTATTGGTAGTAGCAGGGACCAGAAGAATGACAGAAATGACAAGTAATGAAATAATTTTATTTATTTATTTATTGATTGATTGATTACTGCAGAACTGTATAGGAAGAGTTTTGAAGCATAACTTACCGTGGTCTTAGTCCCAATAAAAAAGTAGTAAATGGCCGTCGTACACCTGAACTGTGATGCATGGTCTAGAACTTAAGTCTTTCTTGAAGAATAATGCTTATGAATGATTGCATAATTTAATGCTGCTGCCTGAAATCATGTTTTCCACCTTCAGATCACAGGTCATTTGCCTTCACGTGGAGTTTCTCTGCTCTCCCAAAGACATAGGGGGATAGCTAAAATGATAATTGCTTGAATTGCCTCTTAGGGGAGTGCGTGTCCTTTGAAGGACAGTTATCCAGTCAGAATCATTTCCTCTTTTACACCCATTGCTTGCTGGGGCTCCTGTACCCTGCAATCATGAAATAGATAAGATGGGTATTAAAAATAGATGGATTGGTAGTCTGGATTTTATCTGAGTGGTACAGTTGTGTTTAGCTAATTTGGTATCTTGTGCTGTCTACTTTGTAAGTTTTCTTTGTGTAATATAGTTACAGTACATTCGTGTGTAACCTTAATAAACAGAAACTTGTTTTTTTAAATACAAAAATCTTTTTTCGCAAGTGGTAGTATTTGTTTATTGTAGTTAAACAGCTGCGGTGTGGTATAGCTATACTACAGAGTTATAGCATTGATTGTTCTGTATGCTCTCATGATTTCTAGGGTTTGGTCATGAAGACCAAGTCTGAGTGAACAGACCCAGTGAGTTGAGGAAAGTACCCCAGTGCTATATCTAAGCTCTTTGACATGCTGGGTAGTTCTCCATTTGGGGCACCCTTTTACAGAGTGTTAGACACCAGAGTACCAAAAGGGGAGGGGAAGTAGTCCTTAGATCAAGTTGAGAACCCCCAAAAAAGTGCCTTTCATTATATGAACTGATATAAGGAGCTCAGTGCTACAATTCAAAAAGTGCACAAAATGTCCTTGTCACAAGTAGGATCACGACTTCTTTAAATGCCTGCTACAGACAGGGTCAGATTGGAAGCTGATCAGCTGCTTACACCACAACCATGCATTTTTGGCATTACGCTGTGGTTACAGTGCTTTGGGCTTTGTTTCTGATGTTCTTCATGTTTCACTTGTCTCTGGTACAAAACTTGTGCAGCTGGTGGTTGAAGTGCGAGGCAAGAAGTCCACCTCTGGGGTCCCCCACTCCTGGGTGATTTGCAGAAAGATTTCTCTGTGGAGCTGCCATTCGTGGGGGTCCAGTAAGTTTCTGCTTAGGTGGTCTGCCAGTGTGTTGTTTATCCCTGGTAAGTATTGGGCAATCAGGTGTAGCCCCATGGAGTTGTCTGTAAGCCATAGACTCATGGCTAACCTGCACAGGGGATAAGATTGGGTGCCCTTCTGCTTGTTTATTTACCACATTACTGTAGTATTGTCTGTTTTTATAAGGAGGACCCCTGGCCTGAGATGGGTTTGAAAGGAAGTCAGAGCGTTTTGCACTGCCATCATTTATTTCTGGTTGATGTGTAAGTGAAGTTGCTGGGCATTCCAAAGGCCTTGGGTTTACCTACCTGCTAGGTGAGTGCCCCAAGCTATGTCTGAGGCATCAGTGGTGATGGTCTGGCTGGAAGGGTGGAAGATGAAGGGAAGACCCTTGTTCACGGCACAGGCCTCTGCCCACCAGAGAAATTTGTCCATTATGCTAGGAATCGATGGGAGAGTGGTCTGGGGACTGAGAGTGCTGACACCAAAGGTTCTTTAAGTACCACTGAAGCTTTTTCATGTGAAGGCTGGTGAGAGGGTTGAGAAGGATGCAAGATGCCATGTATCCCAGGGCTTGCAGGAACTTCCTCTCAGTGAGGTGACTTCTGGAAGCCAGCTGGGTAAAGTAGAGAAGCAGGAAGCTCTGCTTTTCTGGGGATAGGAAGGCCATTAGGGTTGCTGTGTCTAGCACAGCTCCCAGGAAAACAAATTTCCTGGTGGGATTTTGCATCAATTTTTTTTTTCATTGATGGTGAACCCTAGGGAAGTTAGGAGTTTTTAGACAAAGAGAAGATCCTGGAGCAACTTTTCTTTGCTGTTCACCTTAATGAGGAAGTCATCCAGGTAAGGGTGCATCTGTATATTTCTCTGTCTGCACAATGTTATAGCCAGGGCCAAGCCTTTGGTGAATACTCTGGGAGCAGTAGATAAGCCAAAGGACAGTGCAGAGAACTGAAAGTGATGATAGCCTGCTCTGAAGCGCAGGAATTTTCTGCATGATTCCCAGATGGGGATGTGGAAATAGCCATCTTTTACGTCTAGTGTCACCAGCCAGGCATTTTCTGTGAGCACAGGCAGGAGCTGCTGCAAGGTTAGCATTTTGAAACTGGGGACCACCAAGGAGGTGTTCAGTTTGGATAGGTGGATGGAGCGCCAAGTGCCCTCTTTTCTGGGAACGAGGAGTAGTCTGGAGTAAAAACCTTTTCCTGTTTGATTCAGATGGACAGGTTCTACTGCCCCCTGGGAAATTAGTGATATTACCTGTTTTAATGGCTCTGCCCACTGGTTTGAGGGAAGGTCTGGGGTACCCTCTTGGAATTGGGAGCTTGCTCAAGGGGAATCTGTATCCCTGAGAAATTATTTTTAATACCCATTGGTCCTTGGTTATAGAGACCCAATTTTCCTTGAAGAGGATGAGCCTTCCTCCTAGTTTTAGATGAGTGAAAGTAGGGCAGAGGGGGGAGGGAGAGTCATTGTGAGTGTTTACCTTAGAAGCTTGGCTTAGAACTCCCTGCCTTAGAAGCGGAAGTGGTCCATTGTTTGCCTCTTAGCTGGCCCTGGGGTAGGGGCCTGAATGTCCTGTCCCTGCGGGGCTTACTTTGACCCTGTCTGCTGGGTGTCGGGAAGGCCTAGTGCTTAGAGGGGAAGTTTCTGCTGAATCTGGGCAGTTGAACTTGAAAGAAATCTTTTACTGTTTGCATAGATTTTGCTTTTACTTCCATCTTTTTAAGCACCTCTTCTGCTTTTTCCCCAAACAGGCGATCCTTATCTAGGGTGCATCAATAAGTTTAAACTTGACATGATCAGGGAGAGGTTGTTCCTTCAGCCATGCATGTCTCCTAATAACAGATCCTGTTACTGCCGCCCTGCTAGAGGCTTCTAGGGCGTCATATCCACATTGTAATGAGTGCTTGGCCACTTGACCAGCAGTAATTCTGCCAGCTCTTTTGAGTTGGCACTGTCAGGAGAGGTAGCAGTCTTCTCCTTTATTTGTTCCAAAGTGTGTTGTTGATATTTTAACATGTGGAACTGACAACTGAGTGCTCTGATAGCTAAGGTTGCAGAGGTGTATACTTTCTTACCCCATCTGTCCAGAGCGCTGGAGTCTTTGTCAGAAGGAAGAGGATTCTTGGCAGAACTAGTCTTAGCTGCTTTGGGTCCCTGTGTAATGACCTCAGGGTCTGCAGCAGGGTTCCTGTACAGGTATTTGTGAGAATCCGATACTCTGTAGTACCTGTCAGGTTTAGCTGGAGCAGGAGGCAGGGCATTAGGGGTTAAACTGGATTCAAGGAAAACATCATCCACCACTTCTGGAATAGGAGGGATGGCCAGTCTGTGCTAGGGCAAGTCCAGAAACTCTCTAAGTCGTTTCTTAGACTGTGGGTATTCCTGAGATTCCCATTGAAAATGTTCCCTGAGGGAGTGGAGGGTTTCCCCGAAGGAAAGGTCCTCTGGAGAGGAGGCAGAGGGGATGGATTCCTCTGCATCTGAATTCTCATAAACAGTTAAGGGCTGTTGTTCCTCTTCAAAGGCAGAATAACCATATTCCTCAGACTCTTGGACTGTCATAATTTCTGGAGAAGGCAGCCTTTTCCTTTTTGGGGTGGGGGCTTGAGTACCTCAGATAAGGGAGATGAGATCCTCTGCCATTTTAAGCATTTGAGCTTGGAGTGGGGGAGCAGTAGCAAGATGGTGGCTAGAAACAGATTTCCTAGAAGTGGCCTGGCTTAGAGGCCTGAGAGAATCCGTCGGTCTCTGAGAAACGGTAATTGGAAGAGAAGACATCTTTTTTTGTCTAGAATCGATAGTGTGAACAGCCTTCTCAGAAGCCAGTGCCTGTGTCGTGGCTCTGGACCCAACCGAGGCAGAGACAGCCAAAGGCTCAGAAGATGAAGTAGATTTCTGCGGCATACCAGACTCCGAAAAGTTCTCAGCAGATGCCTGCGTAGAAAGCGAGTCGGCAGGGGCTGCAAAAGCGCCTCACTGAATACCAGAGAACTGATGACTTGCTTAGCAGTAGTGTCGTCGGAAGACTTAGCCTTTTGTGGCCTGTCTCTATCTTTACGCTTTTTATGAATATCGGCTTCTTGGCTGACTGATGCCATATCGGAATTCGAAGACGGAATACGAAAATAATTGTCTACAAAAAGAGCTCTGTGGTGAATGGTTTTCGCATTAGAGAGGACACAGAACCAGTGATGCAGTAAGAATGAAAGTCACAGAGTGGGATCTGCTTTCCACAGGCGAGACAATTGTTAACTTTTTTGGACATCGGTTAGAGCAAGAAAAAAGGGTCCCCAATGGGGTACTTAGCTTTTGACGTTTGCTGCTGAAATTCGACTTCTGGTAGTGACCAACTGGCACTCATGCAAACTGCTTCTGCCACGAGTTCCACGGCAAGAAAAAGTGATGTAATGACGTCGGCTGCCTTACTTTATAGTACTGACGACCTGATGTCAGACTACAGGCGACAGCAGCCAGCGCACAAAAACATTGACTCTGGTATTCAAGATGGCTAACGGCTACCACAGCAGGGGGTAACCCCTACAGGTGATGACTGCAACAGTGAATACACTCGAACATCTATATTTATGGTAAGTGTACATGACTGTACTTTTTTTTTTAATTCCCCTGGCATTTATTATAAGTAAATGCAGCAAAATACCCCGAGTACTTGTAAGTAATTACTAAATTGTTTGACCTTTTGAATTGGCTTCCGAGATCCTAAAAAGTAATGATAATGTTTCATTGAAGTTTTATTAATGCCTTTGTTCATTAATAAGTTAATTAGTGTGGCAGTCATGTTTTCATTATCGTTAGTGGAGTTCCAAATAAATGTGGTAGGAGTCAACATGAGATGTAACTTTGTCCCACACATTGAACAGTTGTAACTCTCATCAGTACAGATTGTACTTTGTGTTCCCATTATTTAATAAAGAGCTGTAGAAGCAAGAATCCCTTCCCAGGTGCTGTCACACTACGGTCTGTTAGAGTATAACATTTGTTGCCAGACACCATTTAAATGGTGCTTCTCATTTTTTTACCGCTGATTTTATTGACTGGCTCTGTAAAGTTATTTATTTATTTATTGTACTTTTAGATCAAGCCTTTAACTAGCCCCAAGTACTGTAATCTTGTAAATTAATTAATCTTTCTTCTAAGGCTATTTATACAAGTTAAATTGTTGCACAATCCTGAATTACACTCATAGCATTGTATGCTTTTTTTTTCCAGCATGATATACAACCATTTTTTTTGAGTCTGTCATTTTTCTGTTAAATGTTTTAAAGTTATTGTTTATAGGAAACTCATTGCAGCAGATCTTTTTGCTGGTAAAAAGTTTGTTTTGTGAGATACATATTTGTTTAAAAAGAACAGGTGAGTAATGAATGACATATTGCATTTGCATGGCTCACCCGTTCTTGTAGGAGGCATGACTTGATCAGTTCTCTTCTCATAAGCTGTGCCATCGTGTAATATAGGAATACTGCATGCTCAAGGTGTGGGCTGTATTGGGATTAACTCATGCACATGGTAGTCTAGTGCAAATCCACAGCTGAACTGAGTGCACCTCAGCATAAATCATGGCTTGACTATGTATCTTTTTTCAAAGTCACAAAGGCAGAATTTTATGCAGAAACATTTGTGAAAAAATTGTAGCATTTAGTTGCATTGTAGGGCTTTTAACATTTTTGAGTTGTTTTCTACTTATTGTTTAATGACCACCACTAGCTCAGATTTAAGAAGCTACCCTACAACTGGCTATAGTTGGAAAAAACTAAACTAGTGAATCTTGTGAAACTGGTATTTACACTGATAGTGCATTGGAGTGCATCCTTGCTTCGTCATTCACAGTGTATCTGACCTTATTAAAAGCACTTTTACTCACTTGAGCAGCTGGTAGCTGTATATACTGACAATGCCATACAGTACTCCTCCAGGTGCCAGCTGTCAACTTTACTTTATATACTGAAAGTGCCCTACACATGACTAGAAATACTAACACAGTAACCAATGCCATTCACATAAGTACAGTCCTAGAAAGCTTTTAATTATACACTTTCCACCCTGTATCGATGACCAATACAATAGAACTTCGTCAAAGCACTTTATAATTTTAATCAGCATTGATACTTAACAGCGCTAATCTTTTGTTTTTTAGCCACCTCCTTTCCATCCCTTATAGCCTTCCTTTTCTCATACAGGTAAAATCTCTGCTTTCTTTTATTCTTCAACACACCGGTTCAGGATGTAAGCAGTGCCATTCATGAGGCTGTGTAGGTACCAGCTATCAGATAAGAGTATGCAGACAGTGCCCTGTATATCACTGTTAGCACTAACTCTGAGCAAGTGTAGTCCTAAGAAACACACACACACACACACACACACACACACACACACACACACACACACACACACACACACACACACACACACACACACACACACACACAGTTTTGCATGACACTTTTTTGGTGGAAAATGGGTAAGGGGAAAAGGGACCTGTGTAGGAGCTTTGCTGTCTTTGTCGGATTAATTAGGCAGACCGTGTTTCTTTTCTTCTTTTTCAGTTTTGCAAGTAATCCATTTCAAACCTGTATGGTCTATGCAGTTTGCTAATTTATAGTTCAGATTATTTATGACTCTTCAGTTTTTAAGTTCTCCAATGTTGGTATTTCTTGTAATTCAGAAAGGACAGAAGTTTAAAATAACTAGGCATATTATAGAAGTCATGGGTGTTGCTACACAGCTGTTAGTAATATTGCTGTAGCCACCGCAAAACTTCACTGGTGAGCAGAAGTACATTATGCTGTTAAAGTATAAAACAGTGTTCTGCTTTAAGTTCCTAGCTGTTTGAAGGCAAATTCCAGGTTTAGTTGAGGTGCTAGAAGTGTCTATGTTGAGAACCCAGGAAGTGGTTGAATGTTAGGGTAATTACAGAGGCTCACAATCAATAACAAGTTGTGGCACTTAGTCATAAAGGTTTATTCGTAGTCTAACCAGTAACTCAGTGGGAACTCTATATATGCCTGATTGGATAAAGCCCATCGCTGTAGATCTTGGTAAGCACCATTGTTTGCACAAGTAAAGTACAGTTGTATAAGTAACCTTTATCATAGCAGTAGATGCTCTAATGATCACTGCTGCAGTAGACATAGCTGTATGGGTTATACCCTGTCAAGGATGTAACAGCCAGTCAGTTTCCAAAACTTCAGGGTGCCTTGTATATGCCAAAACAGTCATTTCGAAATGAGCTGACTAAAAAGACAAGTTTGGGTGCCAAGCCCTTCAGAGCTTTCATGCCAACAGAGAGAGGGGAGGCTGAGTCGTGAAATGACAGTGCTAGGAACAACATAAAATGAATGCCCACACCCTGACATAAACAGACTAAACAACGGGGTGGGGGAGCAGGTAGTGCAGCAGTGATCATTTAAACATTGACTGTTCTAGTCAGTTTACCTACACATCTGTACTTTGTTCATCATATTGATTGCTGCTGCAGTAGCCATAGATATACATGTGGATTACCATAGCTAACAACATTTGGGAGGTGGAAGGAGAAGAGCCAGTGGAGAATGTTCTTAGCAAAGCTTGATCTAAACTTAGAGAAGAAGTCAAGCTTATACTGCTTTGTAAAAGTAGGTGCAGAGGATCAAGTAGCAGCTTCTAGAATACTTCTAGAATCCAACCCTTTCCAGAAAGCCATAAATGAACCCAGGGCCCTGGTAGAGAGGGTTGTGACCCTGCCTAGAATAGTTTTATTGTGGTGAGTATAACAAAAATGTTATTAGAAAACTACTTGGAAATAGTCTGCTTTGACACGCAGTGTCCCTTCTTCTTACCTTTTCAAGAAATGAACAATTGATCCAAATATCTGAAAGATTTAGTTCTGTCAGTATAGTACCCGAGTTGTCTGTGGACATCCAAGGTATTGGAGTATCCTTTCTCCCTCATTTTTAGGTTCAGTTAAAATATGGCGATGTATAGTTTGTCTTAAAATAAACTCTGATACCACCTTAGTCATAAAGAAAGGATTAGTTCGCAAAGCATCCCTGTCCCTGTGGAAAATTATATAGAGTTGACTCACCTTAAGAGCTTGCAACTCAGATACCCTTAATGCAGAGGTCAGAGCAATCAGTAAAAATGTTTTCCTTGTTTAGCAGTCTTAACTCAGTGAGGTTAGTGAGTTCAAATGGAGTGAGTGTTAGCTGCCCTAACACAAAATTAAGATGCCATGGAAGGGCCACTGGTTTTCTGGAGTCCTGTTGTACAAAACCCCTTTCAAAAATATTTTGGCATGAGAACACATTGAAAGAGGAGGATCATTGGACAGACATGCTGAAATGGCCAGTAAATGAACTTTGATGGAGGGGTAAGAAAGGTCATATGATGCTAACTCACACAAATATAAAACCAGAGAACAGTTAGCCCTGAATGGGTGCTGGTTAAGTTTTTGGCACCAATTAGAAAACCTTTTCCATTTGCTAATATTTGATTTTCTAGTAGCAGATTTTCTTGCTTCCATTAGTACCTGCTGTACATCCTCAATAAACAATGCCTAAAGGGAATTAAGACCCTATCATCTATACAGTCAGTTGAAGTTGACTTGGGTTGGAGTATATCAAATACCCCTAATCTTGTGTAAGTAGATCCAGTTTCTGAAGAAGCTTGTGGTAATTGTCCCTGGCCATTTACAAAAGAAGGGAGAACCACTATTGCCTGGGCCAGAAGGGAGTCACCACAATGATCTTGGGGGATTCTTTCTGAATTTTTAGAAGTACCTTAGGTATCAGTGGAAAGGGTAGAAAAACATACAGGAACATTCCTGTTCAAAGAAAAGAAAAGGCCTCTGTTTTTTGGGCCTTCTTCCATGGTTGGTGTCCTGGAGCAGAATAACGCCAGCTGATTGCTCATAGAAGAGGCCAATAGTCTACATGAGGAACTCCTCACAGATGGATCAAATCTTGGAAAACCTCCTGATCTAGTTTCTATTCAAGAGGATCTGCCCTGGTCCTGCTCAGTTTGTCTGCAACACAGTTTTGCTCTGACAGACTGTAGGATGTCTGTAGAGTGAGACTGTGCTGTGTAGCTATATAACCAAGCTAACATAGCTAGCCTGCAAATGGGGTACAAACTAGTTACCCCTTGCTTGCTGATGTACTACATGACTGTGCTATTGACCCTAACAACTTGAAGAGGTAAAAGGGACCAAAGGTGATTCAGAGAGTTGAGTCCCTTGATCAGGGCAAGCATCTGTTTTAAATGTATGCACTTGCATCTGTCCTTGGTGTCCCACACACCTTGAACTTTGCTTGGGAAGCAGTTTCAGGATGAGTAAAAGTCTGACGTGTGTGTGGTGATTGCTTTGGAACAGGGAGGGAGAAAGGGATATCTGGATAGAAATTTCCTGTCTCCACCAAGTGATTTCTCTTCTGACAAACTCCAGCGCTTTGATTTGAAATGACAAGTTGCTGGGAACAAAGATACTTCAGACACCATTGTCTCTTGTTAGGAGTGTCATGAGAATTAAAGATGCCGTGAAACTCAAAATTCTTGGGTATTCCCATGCAGTGACCAAACTGTTAGTCAAAAACAGACATAAATCTAGATATGGATCTATTTTTTCCTGTGGAAGAAAAGCTCTTTGAACTGAGGTGTCTAAGCTGACGCACAATCCTGTGTTAGGAGTCAAAAAGGCCCTTTGAATGTTCTGTTGGAATCCCAGGTTGGGTAAGATATCAATCGCCCAAGTTTGAAATACTCTTCAAAGATGAGCAATTCATCTAAATATGAAAAATTTGGATACCCTTTATCCTGTAGTGAGCTATAACTGGAGCTAGACACTGAGTGAACACTCTCGGTGCAGAAGATAGTCCAAAGAGTAAGGCAGAGAACTGATAATATGATTCAGACACATGAAAAGTTAAGAAACACCTGAAGTCTGGATGAATAGGAATGCAATGATAGCATCATTTAAATCCAGAGTTACCAGAAAACTTGAAAGATGAAGAAGTAACAAGTTGTAAAGTAACATCAGTTTCACAGGTTTAAGAAAGGAGTATCTAGAACTGTTTTTCAAGCATTTTCTTTCTTTGGCACTGAAGTCATCCTTGAATAAAAACCTTTCCCCGGCTGGAAAGAAGGAACTAGTTCTGTCACCCCCTAGTGATGTATGTGATGAAGGACAGGTGGAAATAAGAGTTAGGTCTGGTGGATAAGGGATGTCCTCTTGGAAAGGAGGAATTTTCTCCCACTGCCATCTTGTAACCTTGATGAATCATCTTCAGAACCCATTTGTCTGAAACTATTTGTTGCCAGAGAAAAGTGGAGATTGAGCCTTTCTGTAAAGGAAATTATGTTGCCAGGGTGAGAGGGGAGGACCAGGTCCCTTAAGTAGTAATTTTGAATTATTGACCTGTCCTTAGATTTGGGAGGTTCCAGAATTCTGTTAGGAATCTCGTTGCTATTTCTTCTTAAAGATCTGTTTGCCTGCATTTTGTTGGGACTGTTTATTTTGTTTTTTGCCAAAATTGGCTTAAGGGTTAAAGAATCCCTTAGAAAAAAAAAACTGGCAAAGAAGGGCTGATAAATCTGAGATCCCCTGTATCAGCTTACCCCATTCATTACACATTTTGATTGCCTCTGCAACAGAAGGTCCAAAAGCTAAATCACTATCCAAAGGAGAATTTAAAATTGCCTTTTTAACATCATCTGGCAGGTGCTGAGAATGCTGCCAGGCAAACCTCCCCATAACAGTACCAGTGGCCATAGCCTTCGAAGAAGCATCAGCCGAGTCGTACACACATTGTAAACAATGAGAAGTGACTTGTACAGTAAGAGAAACTAACTTAGACAATTTTTCCTCACAGAAACTGTAGACAAAATATTTCTCATACTTTCACAGTTTGAGCAAACTATACAGTTCAAAATACTGAAAGTCAAAGCTGCAGAAACACACACTTTTTACACATATCAGTAATCTTCCATCCTTATCAGAAGTAGTAAGACTGGAAGTGTTTTTAGCAGCAGTAGGATTATATAAAGCTTTAGCTGCTGGGTCCAGTTTAGGAAGAGTGTATAACAACTTAAGACTGAGGAATTCCATTCATCTTACCTGCCTTTTTATGGACAGCAGGCTGCCTGTCAGGAAAATTGCAGGCAGTAACACACAAATCCTCAAAAATCAACCGAACTCGAGGAATTGGTAAAATGTCTTGGAAATTCCTTCTGTAACATCTCATAGTATTTTCTAGGGGACTTGAGAAACCTCAGTGTTCTCCCCTGACGACAATGACACATTCTGGAAATAGTCTCAGAGAAATAAACTGCCCACATGAAGAATCAGAAACTGAGATATTCTTTGAGTCTGAATCAGAAATCTAAGGATAAAACACTCGATCTGTCCTTTCAAATTCCTGTCCAGATTCAGATTCTTGAATCTCTTCAGGAAAAGAGGTATCCATCTTTCTTTACCAGAAGCTAGTGTACATCAGTAACCTGACTGAAACCGCAGCCAGACCAAATACATCTATAGCCTGAATTAAACCCTGAGCCAGACCCAGTACATCAACAGCCTGAATTAAACCCTGAGCCAGACCCAATAGACTACTCCTGTCCAAGGAAATTTGAGGAGCAGAAGGATTAGATACATGTTTAGTTTTCTGTTTATTTTTGACAGGAAAAAAATGGGACCAACAGTCTTGGTAATTGCAGCTGCAGCTTCTCCAGTGATGGGCACAGCGTTCTAATAAAACAGGGAAGCCCTGTCTATTACCCCTCCCAGGAATAACAAGAGTGGCTATCCCTTGCACCTTGAGGGTACCCCATCAGCTGCAGAAGATGTGGTTAACCCTCAGTCCATAGTGGCTACAACAAAGGGATCCATGGTAAAATATGAGGTGTCTGAGTTGCAGCTAAAGGCAAAAGCAGAGTCACCCACTGCAGTTGTGGAAAATTCCTAGCCTACTGTGGTGGCAAAAATGGTGCCTGTTTCCCAGGCAAAATGAACAGCAAAAGCCAGAAAATGTTAGTCTTTAAAAGTAATATTTCACATAAACAGCACTTTAAAACACTTGTCAATTCCCAGAATTAAAATAAACACAATTTCTCCACAGGAAAAATAAATGTTTTTTTAAGTGCCTTAAAATAACTTTTCCGAACAGAAAAGTGTTACAAAAAAACATATTTTTAAAATGAAAGTTTTCCCCCCATAGCAAACTTCTCTGCCCAGCAAAGTAACAGCACAAGCCAACCATTGATCCTCAAAATCCTAAATGGGAGCGTACTCTTTGGTGGCAGGAAAGCTCTTAAGGGCTTGGCACCCAAACCTGTATTTTTAGTTAGCTCAGAATGAGCAGACTGACTGTTTTATTGATTTATTTAAGTTTGATGACCGGGAAAGTCCACTGGGCCAAGAAGAGCCCGATTTCAGTGGAGGTCCAGGGAGAAAAGCTCCACAATAATTGCAAGTTACATTTGGCATGTTACAAAAGGACATAGTTCATACAGCTAATTAAACATTTACAGATAAGCTCCATGATATTTGCAATTGGCTTGTCACAATGTTACAAAAATGAAAAGACATAATTCAATACAGAAATTTCAACATTTACATAAAGTGAATATTTTTGTTATAAACTCAATTGTAGGTGTAACATTTCAAAATGTATAGCTACTAGCCATTAGTAGGTTAGGAAAATATTACGCATGGAGAGGGTAATAGTGTATTTGAGATTACAGAGTACATTACAATAGATATTAGAGAGAAAATCAGTTTTTGGTAGGGGGAGAGATTGTTTTGGGTGGAATGAAGGTAATAGTAGAGGTAGTTGGATGAGTCAGTGCAAGGTGGAATGATGGGTGAATGAAGGGAGGAATGTTTTGGGTGAGTGGAAGATTCCTTGAAGCTTTGGAAGCTCTCTGGCTGTTATTTCCATGGCTGACTATAACTGATTTAGCCAAGGCTATTGCAGAAGTAGTCAATATAATGAACATCAATCTTTGGATGAGCTTAATTATATATGGCCTTTCTGTTCTGTACCAATAATTAACAGAACTAAACTTTTTTAAGCATGTACTTTACAATTCTGTCTGGTACCGATATTTGATGGAAATAAACACTTGACTTTTCAAGCACTCTGTGTTGTGTATTAAAACATTTGAGCCTTTCCTACCTAATTTATATAAAGTCCAGCAGACGTTCTTTACTGCATTTCAGCATTGTTCTTGCTGAATCTTTCAGTTTTGTCTTCTGTTTTACCCAAAGCATATTAACCCAGGGGTATGAGTCTGCAAATGTAATGCGTCAGCCTGTGGTCTGAAAGCATGCTTCATCAGTTCATTCTTCATGAAATGAATGCTGAAACAAAATGGCAGGGCTGAGTTTCAGAACAATGGAGTAGTGCTGTGGGGTAGCAGATAAATCGCTGCTTCGGTTCATAAATGTCACTAACGGAATATAAACTTTGAGAAACACCTGAAATCAGAGCTGTGTTAATCTAAGCAGTAGTGACGATACTCTATTTTGTCAACATCCTAAATGTGAACATCCTAAATGTGAACTGAAGTTAATGGTAGTCTGAAAGCAATAGAGACCATAGCCACATTATACACTACCACAGGTGTCAGTGTGCTCTATACAGTGTGCAGGCTTCTTTTGCCATAGTACAAAAACCAGACACAGTACTGTGTACACCATGTCCCAATGTCCGTTATTTACAGTAATGCTGAACAGTACTCCTGTAGGTTTTGCATGATTGATGGTAGATGGAAGCCCTTACAGAACCCTTCTCTCTACCACCTATAATCACCCACAGCAGCAAGTTTGATTACATGCTTAGCATTTTCTGTAATCAACTTGTCAGCTGCTCTTTCTGCTCTGTCAGTGTTAACTTTGTAGCTGCAAGCAGTTGGCTGCAGCATCTGCCATGTGTTGAAGATGAACGTAGTGCTAATTCATAATACTGTGATTTTAAAATGTTCTGTGTCAGTGAGGGCTGTTAAGTATGCATGTAATGCTGCTCTAAAATCGGGTAAGATGGCATTCCCCGCTTACAGAGAAACTTAAGTCAGTATTTTTAGCAGCTGTGCTCAGTACTATACAATGCATGGTTCTGATATGTTTGAATGGTTTTGTTAGGTGCTGTTTGTTGATACTACCAAAACTTAAATGTTCAGCATACTGTGTGGTCTTTTGCAGATATCTGTATATAACTATAGACATATGCATAGTTTAGTTATTGAACATGAAGTGCTAGACTTGTGTTTATTTTGAGAATGTCTGTAATCTGCATCTGGCCCGAAGCTGTAGTACAAATCTATCAAGAGTGGCATCTCCCTTGTGCTGCTACAGTAGCATGTACCATGGTGATGCAAGAGGAACAGGGGAACCAAATACGGGAGGGTATTTTAACTAATACTGAACAGCTGATTGTGTCATGGGACATTTGAGTATTTGTAGTAGTTGTAGCACTGTCTGTACAACTGTGTGCGTGTACTATCCTTTAGCATGCGGTTTTCACATTTAAAACAAGTGCGAATTGCTATTGTTCTAAATGCAAAGTAATAATTCACCTTCACATAATATACTGCATCACTGGTTAGCGTTGTGGTATACAGCTTACCAGACAATTATTTTTTGACTGTGTTTACAGCAAATTTATAAGTGTCAGGTGTGGAGCTCACTGCATAAAGCGTTTCACTGTTCGCATATTTTCATCTGAAGCTGTGATTTTTCAAAGCGAAACAATGGAAAATAGCAGCTGCAAAGATGTGTTTTGAAATGAAACTGCAGAGTACCACATAATTTAGTGAACATTGTCACTATTTTATCTATATCTATATATACGTATGCACGTGTGTGTACTGTATATGTTTATATGTATACATACATCCGTGTGTATCTTTCTGTATATATGTATGCATGTATGTGTATATATGCATGATCAAGCTTATTGTTGAACAAAACATTCAGACAAAAGTAAGATTGAACATACTCGGCATCAAGTAACTTAAACATTGAAAAAGAGAAACTCTGGAAAAGGAAAACAAGTTCCTTTCTTGTTGTTTACACTAAACCGCCCCATAGCACTAGCCTCCATTTTGTCTAAATAATGGCAGTATAACGGGAAGGTTTTTTTTTAATGCATGGTGTATGGTTAGGGTTGGGGCAATATACAGAACAAATAGGTCAGAGTTTTATATATTAGTGGAAAATATTTTGAAGTAATTTGGCAAATGAAGACCAGTACAGAAATTGAAGTCATCATAGAAATTTAGAGTTCTTAAGTGAGCACTGATAACTAAACTTGAGGTTTAAAATGTATATGAAATACTTGCTCACTTTGAGGGATAGCTTTGCATTTCTGAATGAAGAGGAACAGGACAAAGAAAAATGAATGTTGTGTCAGTAGTTATTACTGTGATATGGATTTGCCATAGGCGCATGTGTCCAAAGGTGCTACAATCAATGAAGCAAACTCTGCCATTTTATTCTTGAGTATTTAAGAAATATTTAGATGATGTTCAAGTGAATTTTCTGTCTGCTTGAATCCTGTTTGCACTGTCCCAGAAAGCTGTGCATTGTCCACTTGGGAAGCATATGCCAGCCTTTGTAGATCACATATTGGCCAAATGTACATAGTTGTAAGATTTTTTTAAACAAGCCAACCAACATCATAGAGTAAAGGGGCTTTAAACTTTGCTGTTCACCAAATATCTCCCAGAACTTGAATGTTAACCTAAGTAAGTGAAAAATGGCAAGATCCCTCAGAGTAGGATCTTCCTGTTGCCGTCCCTAGACTGTTAAACAAAAATGAGAAAAATCTACTCATGGTGCTCATGGGAAGAAAAAAGTCTAGGCCAAAGCAAAATAGCAAGTGTTAGTAGGAGATGTTCTTCCTCTACAGTACTGTTAGGGCAGGTTCCTTGCTTCCATCCTTGGCTAGCAGTAGCCCGTGTCTATGTGTGTGTCGGGGGGGGGCATAAGTACTCCAGTTCTGGCTTGAGAGAATACAGCTTTATTAGAGACAAATGCACTTTAGCCAGTAGCTCTGAGAGTGTTCTGTTTATGCTACAGAAAAAGGCTCCTCTTGGGGCGTGGCCAAGGATGAACACAGGATAGCAGCAGATTTCTTCAGCTCCACCAATTTCATTACACTGACAGGAATTAATTACTTAAAAAATTAATTTTTGAAGTAATTTTCTTTCTAAATACGTTTGTTTTATATAGTTCTTGAACTATATCTAAAAAAGAAAGGAAATCTTAACAATATTCCTGTCAGAAATCACTGTGGAAATTTTCCTGTCAGTTTATCAGTCTGAAATGAGTTCCAGTAAGACAAATTCTCAAGACTCCAGCAGCAAGAAAGAACTTCAGTCTCTGATGATTATAATCCAGCAACTTACTGATAAAATGGATACTAAAATAGACACCTTCATAGAAAAAACTACAAAACAAATAGACCTGTTACATACAGACTTGCAACAACAGAAGATCCAGATGACAGGCATAGAAGAAGCTGTGAATGACATGGAAAATAGAATCCAAGAAGAGGAAATCAACATTGAGTTTCTGCTGAAACAAAATACACATTTACAAACAAAGCAGGATGACCTGGAAAATAGATCTAGGCGCAATAACATTAGGATTTTTGGACTGCCAGAAAATATTGAAGGTAACAATATTACTTCTTTTTTAACAACTTGGCTCCCTAAAACTTTAGACTTAACAGAAGCATTCTCTTTTGGTATCGAAGAGCATAGATCTATAGCTAATACTAACTCTAACAAAAAATATCCTAGATCAGTTATAGTTATATTTCTATCATCTTTTGATAAAGAGATGGTTCTTAAATCTGCTTGGGCTAAAGCTCCTGTTAAGATTAATGAGACAACTGTGCGTTTTGACAATGACTATTCTTCCATGGTAATAGCTAAAAGAAAAGTTTTTCTGCCACTAATAAGGGAGCTTAAAAAGCACAGTTTAAAACATACCTTCTGTTTCCTGCCAAGCTTAAAATCTTCCTTCCTGATGGTCCTAAGGTTTTCGATGATTTAGACTCTGCTTTACTGTTTGTCAAAGAAAAAAGGATTTTGGATAAAATAGAAGAAATGGAATGGGCTAGTTCTTCATTAAAGAGATTGGCAACTGAAGCTTCGTGGAAGACTTAAGAGAAGAAGAAGAGACTAAAAAACAAATGATTTGTTATATGTTTTTTTTCTCTTTCATCATTTTAGTTCATTATTAATCTTTTTGAATATAGTTCCTGCATTTCCAGAAAGCCGCAAATATTTTGGAAAAGATTTAATCAAAGTTATTCTCTATGTTCAAAGAAATGTTTTGTTTCATAACCAGTCAAAATACCTGAAGATTTAATGGCAAGCTGTGATTCAATTTGTTTCTCTTTCTGAAAAGAAGTAAGGTTAGTAATTTGATAAATTTTTTTATCTTTACCTTTTTTTTTCCTTCTCCTTTTATTATTTTCTTTGTTTAAACAATGACATTCTATTTAGATTATGTAGTGGGTAAAGGGTGGGGGAGGGCAGGGAGTGAACAGTAATGAAAATATCATTAATAGAATAATAACATATTTATTCCTTGTAAAAGTTTTTATAAGTTCTTCAAATGCCATTTCTAATTATACTTTCTTGATTATACTGCCTATGCTTGTTTGTAAATAATCTGTTATGCTTTAACTAATAATAATCAGAACTAAATAAGAGTAAATAATATGTTTTATTTTTAACTCTATTAATATAAACAGTAAGTAACATTCCATTGTATATACTTCTTACAGCTTTCTCTTACATTTTTTTATTTCTGCCTCACTCCCTTTTATTTTCTACTCTCTTTTCTTTTCTTTATTAATATATAGAAATGCTTTTGATTGTGTGGGCACAGTGAATAATAGGATTTGTATGAAAATTGAGTTGGGAGAAGAATGTTGAGTTTTATTGCTTGATGGTAATTTTGGGCTTAATTTCACTTACATAGAGGCTGTAATGATCTGTGGAATACATTGTGAAGGTTTTGTCATGTTTAGATGCATTTACACTGCTAAATGAATGTTTGTCACTAGTTTTTAATAAGTTTCCCGCCAAAATGTTAAGAGAGACAATCTGAGATGCGGGCTGTCTCATGCACAGTGTTCATGAATTACTTCAGAAGCTTCAGCTCACAGAATTCTCACAGAGAAACTGAAAGCAGTTAGTATAACCTTTGACATAGTTATCACACTGACACACCACAGATTCAGGAAAATACTCTATTCATAAAATATGTCAGTTATAATGTTTTGTTTCATAACCAGTCAAAATATCTGAAGATTTAATGGCAAGATGTGATTCAATTTGTTTCTCTTTCTGAAAAGAAGTAAGAAGCTGTAATGGTCTGTGGAATACATTGTGAAGGTTTTGTCATGTTTACATACATTTACACTACTAAATGAATGTTTGTCACTAGTTTTTAATAAGTTTCCCGCCAAAATGTTGAGAGAGACAATCTGAGATGTGGGCTGTCTCATGCACAGTGTCCATGAACTACTTCAAAAACTTCAACTCACAGAATTCTCACAGAGAAACTGAAAGCAGTTAGTAAGAGAAACTGAAAGCAGTTAGTATAACCTTTGACATAGTTATCACACTGACACACCACAGATTCAGGAAAAATACTCTATTCATAAAATATGCCAGTTATAATGAGTCTAAATGATGTCGTTTCTTGTAGTAAGTAAATGTCTTATTTTAGAAGGCATAGAAAATGAAACATTTATTTAAATGTTTTTGAAAATTTACTTAACAGCAGCATAATAATCTGTGTTAAAAATTTGTGTTCCAAACATATACTTTACTATAACTCATTTAATTCATCTGATTGACAAGCATAAATAATCTTATAACTCTATTCTGGAAGAAATGTCATGTGATATATTTTAAAGCAGTAGGTTAGCATGATTGTAAAATTTGGTTACTAAAATGTGTTTGCTGTGCATTATTTTGTATAAAGCAGACAGATTTATTCTAGGGACAGCAAGTAGGATAGTGCTCAACAAAGACACAACTCAGTGAGATCAGATATATATATATATGTGTGTGTGTGTGTGTGTGTATGTATGTGTGAGTGTGATGGCTTTTTTTTTTTTTTTTATATAATAATGCAAGTGTTTCTGAGAATCTGCATAACTATCCAATATGATTTATAATAATTTCTATGAATACAATATTTTACTCTATTGACAAAATGAATGTTTGTCACAAGTTTTAATAAGTTTCCCGCCAAAATGTTAAGGGAGACAATCTGGGATGTGGGCTGTCTCATGCACAGTGTCCATGAACTACTTCAAAAGCTTCAACACACAGAATTCTCACAGAGAAACTGAAAGCAGTTAGTATAACCTCTGACCTAGTTATCATACTGACACACCACAGATTCAGGAAAAATACTCTATTCATAAAATATGCCAGTTATAATGAGTCTAAATGATGTAGTTTCTTGTAGTAAGTAAATGTCTTATTTTAGAAGGCATAGAAAATGAAACATTTATTTAAATGTTTTTGAAAATTTACTTAACAGCAGCATAATAATCTGTGTTAAAAATTTGTGTTCCAAACATATACTTTACTATAACTCATTTAATTCATCTGATTGACAAGCATAAATAATCTTATAACTCTATTCTGGAAGAAATGTCATGTGATATATTTTAAAGCAGTAGGTTAGCATGATTGTAAAATCTGGTTACTAAAATGTGTTTGCTGTGCATGATTTTGTATAAAGCAGACAGATTTATTCTAGGGACAGCAAGTAGGATAGTGCTCAACAAAGACACAACTCAGTGAGATCAGATATATATATATATATATATATATATATATATATATATATATATATATATATATATGTGTGTGTGTGTGTGTATGTATGTGTGAGTGTGATGGCTTTTTTTTTTTTTTTTTTTTATATAATAATGCAAGTGTTTCTGAGAATCTGCATAACTATCCAATATGATTTATAATAATTTCTATGAATGCAATATTTTACTCTATTGACAAAATGAATGTTTGTCACAAGTTTTAATAAGTTTCCCGCCAAAATGTTAAGGGAGACAATCTGGGATGTGGGCTGTCTCATGCACAGTGTCCATGAACTACTTCAAAAGCTTCAACACACAGAATTCTCACAGAGAAACTGAAAGCAGTTAGTATAACCTCTGACCTAGTTATCATACTGACACACCACAGATTCAGGAAAAATACTCTATTCATAAAATATGTCAGTTATAATGAGTTTAAATGATGTAGTTTCTTGTAGTAAGTAAATGTCTTATTTTAGAAGGCATAGAAAATGAAACATTTATTTAAATGTTTTTGAAAATCTACTTAACAGCAGCACAATAATCTGTGTTAAAAACTTCTGTTCCAAACATATACTTTATTATAATTCATTTAATTCATCTGATTGACAAGCATAAACAATTTTATAATTCTATTCTGGAAGAAATGTCATGTGATATATCTTAAAGCAGTAGGTTAGCATGATTGTAAAATCTGGTTACTAAAATGTGTTTGCTGTACATTATTTTCTATAAAGCAGACAGATTTATTCTAGGGACAGCAAGTAGGATAGTGCTCAACAAAGACACAACTCAGTGAGATCAGATATATATATATATATATATATATGTGTGTGTGTGTGTGTGTATGTATGTGTGTGTGTCTGTGTGCATGTGTGTGATGGCTTTTTTTTTTTTTTTTTTAATAATGCAAGTGTTTCTGAGAATTTGCATAACTATGCAATATGATTTATAATAATTTTTATGATTACAATATTTTACTTTATTGACAATAATGAGTTTAAGTAAATGCTCATATACAAACAATTCAAGATTTTTTTTTTGGAAGCTGTTAATAGTATTCACATGACAGAAAATAGATGCATCTTAATATATGTAATGTCTGAATCATATTAGCCAAAGTTTTTGATTTAAATGAATGTTAGAACCTAATTTTCTGTCCTCTTGATTTCTAACATCAAGATTATTTGAATGCTATTTGAATACAAGTGTTATATATTACATAGATCTATATAGTAGTATGAACAGTTTTTAAAAAAAAAAGTTTATTTTAGTTTATATGATGCTGTTTTACCAAATGTGTAGTTTTGTCTTGATAGATAATTGAATTGAAAACTGTTAACCTCAGTTAAATATAACTAGTATTAAATTGATAAGGTGGTAGCTGAGGTACTGCTGCTTAGGGTAGGGGTTAACTTGAGTAGTAAATACTACTCTAAGTTGGAGTTTTCAACTCCAGGCTGGATGCAAGGTTTAATCCTTACATTATTTTCACTTGTTCATTGTTATATGTGTATAGTTTTGACATCCACAATATATTTTGTACACTCATTGTCACTACAAACAAAATTGAATCCTATACAAAATCCCATAAGAGATTTAATAAATACAGCTATATTTAAAGGTACACCTAAAAGAGGAGATGTAACATTATTTATCTTGTTATTTGTTATTTCGATCATAAGATTCTTGAGTTTTAAAAATGCCTAATGACATCTTTAAAAGGAATTTCTTTAAACATTAATGGATTGAATAATCCGTGTAAAAGGGCAAGCCTAATAAGATACATTAATTTACACAAGGCCAATCTAGTCTTCCTGCAAGAAACCCATCTCTTGAAAAAAGATATTGATAAACTAGCCACTAATAAGTATACAGTATTGGTTAGTTCAGAGCACACTCAGAAAAAAAGAGGAGTGGCTATTTTATGGAATAAAAGTATGCCCATTCCTAAAACCATTAAGTCTTATCAGGATGACAAAGGAATGTTTTGTATGGTTACAATACAAATTAATGGGAAGACTTACACTTTAATTAATGTATATTGGATACCTGGAATTGGTATTAATACAGTGAAACATCATATTGATAAGATCATATCATTCTCTATAGGGGATATTATTTTAGCTGGTGATTTTTATTGTATACTACGTAAAGTGATACTACCACTATAAGGAAAAGAAGAATTACATCTAATGCAAAACATTTAAATGATTTTGCTAATTCTTACCATTTGAATGATATTAATAATCAGATAGATTCAAAATCATTACCATACACCTTTTTTTCTAACAGATACAAAACTTATTCAAAAATAGATAGGGTCTTTATTTCTAACCAGATGGTAACAGATTTAATTAATTCCAAAATCATTTCATGTCCTATATCTGATCATAACTCAATTGTTTTTGAATTCATGATAAAAAATACTCAATGTTCAGATCAAAAGGATACCAGCATACTTAACTCAGCTAAAAGACTATAAAGAATATATACTTTCAGAAGTACAACATTTTCTAGACATAAATAATACTCCTGAAGTCTCCATTGTCTATGTTTGTGATGCATTAAAATCATATCTATATGGACAAAGTATCAGATGGTATAATAATAAAAGGAAATCTTGGGATAAGGAATTGTTAGATATTCAAAGTAAATTAGACTCTTATAAACATAATAATAAAGAAAATATTATGGACAAGAAAGTTATTGAAGAAATAAACAAACTAAATGAGAAATACAAAGAAATTTTAACTCATAAAGTTAAAATAACTTTAGAGAAATATAAGTTTTTGTCTTTTTCAATAAGCCCCAAATACTTACATAGACTTAAAAATAAAACAAAAAGATTGAATAAACAAAACCATATCAAAGAAATCTTTTCTCTAAGGAAAAAGAAGAATGTTTCTAGTATACCAGAAATACTGGATGAATTTAGAAATCACTTTCACAAGATTAACCATAACAACATTAACATGGAACCTAAAGATAAAATAAAGGAGTTTATAACCACAAACATGAATAAAAAGCTTAATAAACAACAGATTAAACTATTGGACAAGAGTATTTCATATACAGAAGTTATTACACAAATAAATAAGCTTAAATCAAAGCACCGGGTAATGATGGTATTATACCAGAGATATATAAAATCCTTTCTAAAACTACATATTCATTAATACATAAGGTTTTTATTTTGGCCCAAACTGAGTTAATAACCCCCCCCATCTTGGCAATATACATTTATTTCACCAATTTTAAAACCTAATAAAGATCCAACTACATGTTCTTCATATCGACCCATCTCATTACTTAATGTTGATTATAAAATGTTTATGAGTATTTTTGCTGATAGATTGAAGACAATCATCCCCGGCATTATAGATATAGATCAGACGGGCTTCATTGTAAATAGAAATACTTTTGATAATATAAGAAGAACTTTAACATTAATTGATTTTGCAAATAGGAAAAGAAAGATTTAACACTTATTAGTCTTGATATAGGTTCAGCATTTGATTCAGTAAGTTGGGACTATCTGTTTACCTTACTGAAATGCACAAACTTCTCTGATGCATTTGTAAATTTAATTGAGCATTTATACAAAGGAACGCTGGCTTATATTAAGGTAGGAACATATGTTTCACAAAAAATACCCATTCTTAAAGGTACAAAGCAAGGATGTCCACTTTCTCCACTATTATTCACTTTAGTAATGGAGCCTTGGGCTAATTTGATTAGGAAAAGTACTGACATAGAGGGTTTTGAAATAGACGAAAATACAACATCAAAAATTCAACTTTTTGCAAATGATGTTCTAATTACATCAGCAGGATCTAATTCTTCTATGCAGTCTTTATTTGATAAAATGATGAATTTTAAAAGTATTTCTGGTTTAATATTCAATGAAGAAAAAACTAAAATACTACTTATATATACACGAAGAAATATTCTCATTAGTGATTTTACTCAATATGTACCCAATTCAGGTCAGATAGCTTATTTAGGTATAATACTATCTAAAGATATTAAATCTATTATATATAATAACTATAATACCTGTTTTTTTAATATACAAAATCTTTTTAATACCTGGAATAATATGTTTTTTACTATGGAGGAGAGACTTACAGTTATTAAAATGATAATATTCCCCAAGATTTTATACTTAATACAATCAATAATACTTTCACCTACAAAAATAATTATCAAGAAACTGAATACACTAATGTTAAATTTCTTATGGGCACCTAATAGACCTAGGATTGCATTAAAGAAACATATTAATAGCTGGTCTCAAGGGGGTATTTCTTTTCCAGACTTTAATTTATATATTATCTCTTCTATTATAAAAGTTATTACTTTATTAATAGATCAGTCATATATCGCAAAATGGAAAGATTATTGGGAGCTAATTAGTATGCACTTCATGAAAATCTCCTTACACATAAAAATATGATTGTAAATAACTCCATGTTGTGGTTGCTAAAGGAATTTTGTACTTCACCTATTACACCTAAACATATGGTTTGTTACCCATTAAATATTATTATTAGTTATCGTAACTTTATATTCATGCACCCTAAGTATAGGGAATGGAATTTTATTGTATTCCCTATAATGTATACTCGGGGTATGCTTATGTCATCTACTTCTGAAGGAGCTCATTTAGCTATAGATAATGATCTAAAGTACTGGTATCAGCTGATATCTGATAATAAAGTTAAAAATCTAGATTTCTTAAAACAAGAATTTGATCTAAGAGAAACTTGCTGGTTAGAGGTTCAGATCTTTAGACAACATCTCATTGATAGAATAGATCTAATGTCTATAACAGTTAAAGAATCTATTCCAAAACTGATTGATTACTTGATATTAAATTTACAGCATAAAGTTTCTGATAAAGGTAAACTTTCATATATACATAAAATTATCAGACAAGAAACTTTTTACAGTGTAGATTCATACTGGAATTATTTCACCTCTATTAATGGGGACCCACCAACTCAACAAGATAAACAATATATATTGGAATCTGCTTATAGAACTACATCTTCCATTGTCTGGAGACTTTATACATGGAAATTTTTACACAGATCTTCTTATACACCTTTGATGATGAATAAAATAAATAATAAAGATAATCTATGTAAGAGATGCAATGTAGAAATTAATGCTGACTGGGCTCATATGTTTTATGACTGTATGAAGTTGAAAGAATACTGGAAGTCAATTAATGAATTTTTCCAGGCTCTTTTTACAGATAATTTCATTATTTCTAAGTCTCTTATATTATTCAACACACCTGTACCTCAATGTGTTAAAAAGATTAAGCTTCCCTTGTTATGGTCTATCCTAGCAGTGGCCAGGAAAATAATAACTAGAAATTGGATTTCAGATACACCTCCTTCGTTCAATGAATTTAAAAATGTTATGAATATAATGTGCCATATGGAAATAAGTACAATTAAAATGAGAACATCTAGAAAAACATCATATTATATTGTATGGGATAATTTACAAAATTTGTTAAAAAAATTCTAATTTCAATAGCACGGTATTTTAGTTTAATTAATTGATCTGATTGTAGTGGATGTCTTTGTAAATACTTTAGTTGTTTTGTTGAATATTATAATAATGCCTATTTTTAATTACTTGTATAAAATTGTTATGATATTTCTCTTATATGTTAAAACAATAAACCTGTTTTGAAAAAAAGAAAAAAAAAAAAAAAAAGAAAAAGGCTCCTCTTAGGATACCATGTGTGTTCTCACCTGGTTCCTGTGATGTTTGCCAGAGTAAGCCTTCTGCTGTTGTTGGGAGCCCACATTTAAGCATTCCCAGTGTCTATATGCTTTAGCCATTTATAGATCACCATATACCAGCCTCTGTCATGGAGTGCAATTTCCTGTACTTCAGTTGGCCCCAAACATCATTCCCCTTGAATCTGCTTCTGCAGTTATCAGAGCCCTGCTTCATCTGCTTCAACACAGTTGGATTGGGATATGTTGGCCTCTGCAAGTCTTAGGAAAAAATACAAAGCTTCTGGTCTAGTTCCCTCCTTGATTTCTTCTCGAAAATGCTGTCAGATTTCCTGGGTCAGTGGCAATGTGCTTTAAGTGAAGCCTTCCAGGGCTAATGAAGGCCATAGCAGGCAAGTTTTAGCAACTTTGGCAGAACTACATAAATTCATTAGTGATGTGAAAAGGTTTGTGCACAAGAAAAGGCGTAATCAGAAGTAAAACATTTTTATATAGAATTTTGCCGTCAGTAAGTAGTCAGTGCAGTTTGGTAAGAAAGACACCTTTTCCCTGTTGTAACTGAAAGTCCTATAAAATGAAAACTACAGACATACATTTCTAGCACCCAGTTGCTAACAGGATATATATGTTTGCTTGTCATGCAACATGTATTACAGTGGTTATTGCATATTTTTCCACCTGTGTACAATGTCTGGCCTTTTATGTGTGTAAGACAAATAGGCATTTAAAAGATTTTCTGAACGTTAGTTTGGGTATGCATAGAGGTATTTGAACTAATGCATTGGCTAAACATTCTTCATACAAATAATAGGGATATGTGTGTTTTTAGAGATAATTATTCATAACATTTCTGAGAGTTTTAGAGGAGGAGATATTATTTTAGAAGAGAGAGATCCGAATATAAATGTACAACTTAACAGGCATATTTAGGTCAGTAAGCATTAAGCCAGTTTTGAAAATGAAACTCAAACAATATAAGATATTAACTGCTGTTGTATGGCTATAAGGCTTTCAGTGTACTTCATTGTTTGCTTAACTGATGCTGTTCTGTGATTTGTTGAACCTGTCATGGGAATGTTTAAACTTTGTAACTGCAAATGTGTTTTTGCCATCTGGTGAAGAGTTATATTGGAATGCTTGTGCATGTGTATAGTGTATGTTTTAACATTTTTATGTTAAAAGTACAGTGGACTGAAGCTCCCTTTGGACATGTTCTTCTACTGCTTTGTATTTGGCTGAGATTCATTTTAGCTGTATTACCCACTTGGCTTTTTTATTTTTGGTGGCATACTGCCATTTACTTCTGCAAAACTGTACGTGTTTGTGTCATATAATACGTTATTGCAGCTGTTTGAATGCCTGTGCCTGGGTGTAAGTGTGCGTGTGTGTAGGTACCTCTGTTGCATGGACTGGTAGGGGGGGGAGAACACTAAAGGTTAGGTCTAACATAATGCAGTATTCAGTTGAGATATTGGTCACTATAGTTGTGTTGCATATCTGAATAGCAGATATGGCCCAAGTAGCACTGGTGGTTGCATTTTTCTTTTGAAATGCGGCCTTTGTCTTAATGGCCTGCTTGTTTGTTTTTTTGAAGAGTAAAAGGTATTTATAAAGCATGATTGTTAGTGCTATAGTAGATAATCCTCACAGTTCAGGAAAGAACTACACTAAAAGACACTTATAAATGTACATTTTATAAACCAAGTATAATCTACACTTCTGAGCTGTGTTCCTGCATAAGCTTAAGCCATAACTCCTAATGATTCTTATAATAGAGGAACTTCCCTCTATTGTAATTATGTATATGTAACTTAGAATTGTTCATGTAGTGGTACACTAACACTTCTACTCCAAATATTTAATGATTGTACCCTCCTCTGTACCTGCTTCTTTCATGACTTTATACTCTGTCTCTGTTCAGTACTCTGACCAAACTTCTCTTTCACCTCTTGACTCCCACTAATGTCCTGTAAAACTTTTATGTACATGTATTTTATGTTAATCCTTAAATCTTAAGATGTCAAGACACCAGGGCATTTTAGCCTGTCCAAAAGTTGCATAACCAAATTGTGTACTTGTGTAAGCTTTTACATATTGTATTATATTCTTTTGCTTGTACTAGTGTGCCTTCTGCACCCAGGTTGTGGCTGGAGAGCATCTAAGGGCCAGCTCACCTACTCAGAAACAAGGAATGAACGAATGAGTGAATTAATGAATGAATTGGCACCCAGGATGTTGAAAAGGTTTATATACAAACTGTAGCTCTCATCTTCTTTGTTCAAATATCAGGGACAAAGGCAAAAATAAGGGTGGACAAAAGCCAAAAATGTGGAACAAGTTTTAAATCATATTCTAATTCACTTAAAAAGTTAAGTGAATAATAGTTTTTGCATCAATGTATGCTTTCTGACAGATAGGAAATATGAAACTCTGATGTCTGGCATTATTAACTTACTGTAATCATCAGATATTCTCTAGAAAAATAAGACTTTATTAGGTACAATCTAAAATGTGAGGCAAATTGCAGAAGCATTCTGCCAAACCAGAGATATTTGAGAGGTATCCTAACAGTCCTGTAAACACACACACACACACACACACACACACACACACACACACACACACACACACACACACACACACAAACAACCAGACATATACTACGAGTCAGAATGTTTTGGTGCATGCATTCACTGAAGAATACTCTACATTGTGACATCCTGTACTAATATAAATGCTTGTTTGACATTGTACGCACACTGTGGGCTTGGGAATTCAGAAATTATATTGCAGTTCTTTGCATCATAATAATAAAATTATATAGACTGAAACTCAGATACTTTGGGGGGCTTACTGTCCTAGCAGGATCATACTGCCCCTTCCTGGGGCAAGAAGAAAAATATCAAGTTTACAAAAAATCTGCAATCTTGAGAGCATTTTAACATTGGCTTCCCTGCTTGCATAAAAAGAGTAAACCAGCTATCATCTTCAAATGGTTTGGCATATCTCCTATGGTGAGCACAAGCTACAGAATGGGCTGAGCAAACGGGTAGAAAGTATACGGACAGGTGAAAACTAGTGTGAGTTGGTCACTGTAATGCCATTCAGTATAGAGCAAGTACTGTTTTGTAAATATTTATTTTGGGCATTAGTACTCAAGTCATAGGTAGGCATTACATGAGTTTGAATAGAACTAGTTCAAAGTTTTTTTTTCAAGAGTGTTAAACCACAACTACCCAGTTTTTCTCATTTTTGTAAGCCCGTCCAAAATTAATTTGTCACAGTTGTCATTAACAAAAAAAAAAAAAGGCTCTGCACTTTATATCATTATAACTGCAAATGTACCGATTAGATACCTGCAGCTTATTCAGCTTCTTTGCTACTCTGTCCAGTTGATCATCAAAACTTCCTGCCCCAACTTTTTTTGGTTAGACATTTTTCATCAAGGCTATTCTTAATATTTTTTTTCTCCAACTTGTTGAAATGTTAAGCTTTATTAAACAGCTTGATTTTGTTTTGACCCACAAGTAAACAGCAAAAAAGAACTGCATCATTATGTTCCCTTGTATAAGGAGCAGTTACAACCCAAATCAGAAGTTCATTAGCGTGCATATAAAAGTGGTTACGATACGTTAAGCTGTAGATGGATGAAGTGAATGTTAACGTTTCTCCTTAAGCAGAAAGCGATTTTAAAATGCAGCTAGTATCTAAGCTTTATTTTACAAGGTCCATGTGCAGCTACCACATTTATTACATCAAAACCGTAGACTGGAGATGTTTGCAATCAGTGAAACAAGTTGTTTGTCAGAATTTCAAGGAACTGTGCTAATGAAAAACAGTAAGCACTGATGTTTAAAATAAGACACGTTGACTTTTAGCTAGGTCTTTTCTAAAACAGTGTCAAGAAAATTCTCAACTAATGCCCCATTTCTTTATTGTCAGGACTGGCTTATGATGTGTGCTAGACATTTACCAGTTCTTTTTTGACCAGTTATCACAAATTCTTTCCATTTTGGTTTACCAAGAGGGCAGTGTGAGGTTTTGATGCGGCTTCTCATTTTACATTTCAGAGATGTAGCAAAACGCACCGTTGCAACTAAATAGAGGATCATATCCAGAGGATTTTTTTATAAAATGAACCAAAAAGCATTGGTTTGTTTCTCAAACAAAAGCTGCCTTTTTCCAGAACATGGGCTTAATGTGTCAGTTTCACTTTGTGCAAACTCTAGATACAGATCAAGGACAAACAGCTAACACTAAAAGTCCTTTGTTTTGATAGACTGGCTGACTTGAGTTGCAAGTCCTTCAGCAGCTGGCCTTGACCCACATGTTGTATAAGCAGCTGATGGTAAGAATTGTAAATGACTTCAAATTTTATGTAAATCCTTCCCTTCTTTGATGTTCTAATTTCACAAGACATTAACAAAACTCTGTCGCTTAGCTGTTTAAACGTGTCTCAGCAGAGGTGTATGCTTTAAGGGCATTTAATAGCACATCTCAGAAGATGAATAGTTCATTGGATGTCTGCCCCTTTGTTCTATTTGTGGATGTTTCTGATTTGGCTTTGCAGGACTCTCAGGAGTGAGAAATGAGGACTAAACAAGGTGAAATTCAGAACTTGCTTACATATTCTGTGTAGGTCACAGAGACAAAGACATAAGTAAGTCAGCACTGCAGGAAGGGATTGCTCAGAATACATTATTTTAAACAACTTTTATACTCAGGTAACTTTTAATAGGTTTTCCAAACTCCTTGCAGTATCCTAAAACAGATTCAAATACAAACTATTTTTCCAGTGACAAAATGTAACAAAAATGTTTGCAACTTACGCAGAGTATGTTTACTATATACACTTAACTATTCTGTTCATAGTTGTGAATCAGAGTCATTTCCTCAAGAGCAACAAGGTGGAGTAAATTTTGATTTTAAATAACTTTTGAGAATATTGCATAGCTTTTTAACTTTAGGACTTCATGCATTTTTTTGCACTAATGTGTTCCGACCAGTAATTGCTAGCCTTGTTGGTCTTCTGGTGAATTCAGCACCCCACTTCCAAAATCTTTTCTATGCTCTTCCAGGGTATGGGGTTCAGTCCTGATAGTGACTGTGTGAAATTCACATTTCATCTGTTCTCCCTGTGTCTTCAGGTACTCCAGTTCCCTCCAGCATCCAGAACATTGAGACAACACACATTCTGTTGGATTGCTCGGTATTAAGTTTTCTATGTATATGTGTTGTATTTACCTTTGCCCTTGTGGTTTGGGTTGTCTTTGAAAAGAGTCCATGCATCAGCTCAGTTGTTATGTTAATAGATGATAAAAATAGAACTTGGTTACAAGATTTTATAAACTTGTGAAAAGTCACAAAATGAATGACTTTTACAAATTAAGAATCACATTGATTGTGAGCAGGCACTTTGATTTGATGTCCTTGAAAAAAAATGTTGGGTTGCCTGTTGGGAATGTACTTATGGACCTAAAGCACTTCAGTTATTTTTACGCAGAAAATAGTCAAATTATTTCAGGATTTCCAGCACTAAAAGTATTCTGACTTAATCGATATTTACTTCACTTCACCCTTTTGTTGTTTTTTTTTTTTTCAATAACCGGTGTCTCTGCATAATTCCTTCCCTTTCTGAATGTTTTGCTAGGTATTACAGGTTCCTAAACTTAAATTGTGAATGCTTGTTGCTATAGCAACAAAAGAGAAAAATTAATTTCAAGCCTTTTCATTGTATGGTTAAACTGACTGCAGGATGTTCACAGGTGCCTTCACTGCCTTGTGTTTCTTATGACTTCCACGGTATTCCTTTCCTTAAATGTCAGTAAAGGTGAAGGCACTATGTTGTAATGTGAGAAATGAAGATATTTTTCTTCTGAATTTTAGATGTAATGTCAAGATGTTTTTTTCGTGTTTCACTGTTGCAGTCATCACACTTGGGTTATCTGCCTGTGGGTAGCCCTCAGTTGGCCCAAATACCAGAGTCTTGGGATTTCTGCATTGGATGCTGTCGCTTCCTCCATGACGTCAGGTCATCAGGGGTATAAAACAGGCAGCCAACACCATTACATCAGTCTTTCTTGCCGAGAAGGAGCCCGAAGCAGAAGCAGTTCGCAAGTGCCGGTCGGCCGCTAGCTGAAATTTTCATTTTTTGAGTTTCAAACCTGAAGTCTTCTAAACCTAAGTACCCCGTTGGGAATTCTTTTTTCTTGCTCTAACAGATGTCAGAAAAAGTTAACAGTTGTCTTGCCTGTGGAAAGCAACTACCTCACAGAGATTTTCATTCTTACTGCGTCACCTGTTTAGGCCCAGACCACAAAGTCTCTCGCTGTCAGATGTTCATCGCGCATACAGCTGCAGTAATAACATATGGGTTCTCTGCCGTCAGGCGGTCCCTCGGTCGGCCGAATTCCAAAGTCTTGGTCTGGCGTCGGTTGTTGTCGCTTCTTTTCCTGACGTCAGTGAGGCAGGAGTATATAAGACACAGCCGACGCCATTTTCTTCAGTCTTTTTTGCCGCACGGTGCCCAAAGCAGAAGCAGTTCACAAGTGCCGGTCGGCCAGCTCCTGAATTTACGAAAAATTTGGAAACCGAAGTCTTCATTAAAGCTAAGTACCCCATTAGGGAAACTTTTCTTGCCTCAGACCGATGTCAGAAAAAGTTAACAATTGTATTTCTTGTGGGAAGCAAATACCGCATAAGGATTTCCATTCCCTTTGCATACCTTGTTTAGGCCCAGACCACGACGTCTCGGGCTGTCGCTTTTGTGCTACTTTCAATAAACGCACTATCAAGCGTCGGGCGGAGTTCGCCCAACATTTTATTTGGTAAAGCATTTGATTATAAAATGTCGTCGGAGACTCCGACTACCGTTTTGTCCAAAAACCGCAAGGACAAGGACCGACACGCGAGGTCCACGGTCTCCACCGACACCACGCCAAAACCGCCTACACGTGGTCCGGTTCTCAGCGAGACGCCTATGCAGTCCCTGACTACCGATGACACCTCCTTGGCGGGGTCTTCTGTACCCGAGACCGCAGGTACCTCGGCCCATACCCAGACTACAACCACCGAAGCCACTGTGAGCGTTGAGTCTCCTAATGTGGACAGGTCCACTTCCACCCATGGTGTCTTTAGACCCTCATCTTCCTTTTCCATTAAGGCCTTTACTAAGTCCAAATCAGCCAGGCATCCCAAGAGGCCTGTTGCACAGGGCCCATCCACAAGCCCCATGCCTAAAAAACAGATGCTTAAAATGGCTGAGGATTTAATTACTCTTATCAGGGGTTCCCAACCCCCTCCTGACAAGAGGCCCAGAGTGGAGGAAGATTCTCCCTCTTCTGATCAGGGCTCCATTTTTTCAGAACACTCTGATGTAGAAGAGCAATCTTACTCCCCTTTTGAAGATTCTGATGCAGAGCAATCCATTCCTTCTGTATCTCCCCGTGAAGATTATTCTTTTGGGGAAACCTTGCACACTTTGAGGGAACACTTCCATTGGGAAGGCCAAGACTTTTCTGATTCCAAGAAAAGACTGAGGGAATTTCTTTTGTTACCTCAACACAGACCTCTGGCGATACCTCCTGTCTTGGATGTACTTGATGATGTTTATTCGGAGGCTTGCCTTAACCCGGATTCCCTGCCTCCTGCCCCAGTCAAGCCTGACAGGTACTACAGAGTTCCTAACTCTCACCAATTTCTTTTCAAAAGCCATAATGCTGACCCTGAAACCATTTCTCAAGGCCCCAAGGGAATGAAGGCCTCTACTGCTAAGAATTCACTTCCTTCCGAAAGAGAGTCAAGATCCTTAGAAAGGTGGGGAAAAAAGGTATATACCTCTGCCACCCTAGCCATGAGGGGCTTAAATTGTCAGTTTCATATGCTTAAATATCAGCAGTTTCTGTTATCACAATTAAGAAATAAAATGTCTCAACCTGAACAACCAGATTTGAAGGAGTTGCAGGATATGATGCATAGTGCAGAACAAGTGGGTAAACACACCTTGCAATGTGGTTATGATGCCCTAGAGGCCTCAAGTAGAGCTGCAGTTACAGGATCAGTCATTCGTAGGCATGCATGGCTTAGGGAACAAATCTTGCCTGATCATGTGAAAGCTAAGTTACTAGATGCTCCTTTACAAAAGGATGTGCTATTTGGTACTAATGCTGAGGAGATACTACGGAAAATAGAAGAAAAGGCCAAATCTATGCAAACTGTCAAAGCTTTTGTACAGGTTCAACCACCACGTTTTAGCAGAAATTGGCCTTCTAAAAACTGGTCCTTTCCAGCCACGGACAGGCCCCAAAGAGGAAGATATAGGCGCACAAGGGGCAGAGGTCAATCACAAGGATCTTATAGAGGCAGGCAATGGCAAGCTCCAGCACCAAGAGGTGGTGAAAACGGTGCACAGCAATACAGGAAAGAAACCCAATGACTTCCTCCTTTCCATGCCAAGCAAGTATCAGCTGGCAGCACCCTCGGGAGGAAAGCTGGTATTATTTGCAAGAAATTGGCATATGGTCACAACAGACAAATGGATCCTGGACGTTATAAACACTGGCTACAGATTTCATTTTCACACAATTCCAAAAATGAGAGGCATGCCAAACCTGCCACACAATCAAAGGGCAGAGGCACAACTACAATTTTCAAAGCTCATAGACATGAAAGCTATTCAAGAGGTACCTACTCACGAACAAGGTCAAGGGTTTTATTCCAGGCTATTAATGGTACCAAGGAAAGGAACCGACTGGAGACCCATTTTGGACTTATCCATCCTAAACACATTCTTACTCGTACCAAAATTCAAGATGCTCACATTACAGCAGCTTCTTCCCATGCTGGGCAAGGGGTTTTGGCTGGTAACATTGGACCTCAAGGAGGCATACCTGCATGTCCCAATCAGACAAAGCTGCAGAAGATGCCTCAGATTTCTTGCAGGTTCAATTCACTATCAATTCTCTGCATTGCCCTTTGGCTTATCTACTGCGCCCAGAGTATTCACGAAATGCCTGGCATCAGTAATTGCCTATTGCAGACTTCAAGGGATACAAATTTACCCTTATTTGGACGACTGCCTGATCCAAGTGGACAGCAAGAACATACTTTTGGAACATCTGGCTTATGCAACACAGTTACTGAATGCTCTGGGATACACAATCAACAAAGAGAAATCCAGGCTAACACCAGCTCAGAAAACAACTTTCCTGGGTGCCAGCTTGGACACAAACACCCAGATGGCCTATCTTACGCCAGAAAAGCAGAGGCAACTAACTCAGTACTTCAAAATGCTAGCAAATTGTACCAGGCTTACTGCAAGGAAAATCCTGCAGGCTCTGGGCTTCATGGCATCTTGCATTCTTTTAATCCCATATGCAAAGTTGCATATGAGGAAACTTCAATGGTACCTAAAAAATATATGGTCTCCGCACAGCCACAGTTTGGAAACAATAATACCAATAATTCCATGTTTGCAAAAGGAATTTCTATGGTGGGCTCAAGCATGTCAAACAAACACAGGTCTCCCATTCTGCAAGCCTCAAGCAAATCAAGTCATCACAACAGACGCCTCAGATTACGCCTGGGCACATGACAGACAGGTGCATTCAGGGCAAATGGTCCCAAAAGGAAAAGCACCTTCACATCAATCAAAAAGAAATGCTAGCAGTAATAAATGCAATTACAGCTTTCAAGGACCGCCTGCATCCAGGACAATTATTGATAAGAACAGACAACACCACAGTTATGTGGTACATAAACAAACAAGGAGGAACACATTCATACCCCCTGTGCAGACTAGCCATGACACTTTGGAACTTGGCTCTGGAATGGCAAATCGAACTTCAAGCACAGTACTTGCCAGGTTTGGAAAACACGCTGGCAGACAATCTAAGCAGAAATATGACAGATCCACACGAATGGAGATTGCATCCTCAAGTGTTTACAGAGATAATCCAAGCGTGGGGGAGGCCAGACATAGATCTCTTCGCCTCCCACAGGAATCATCAATTGGAAAAGTTTTGTTCAAGGACCTCTCATCCAAAGGCCTGGAGAGTGGACGCCCTTTCATTCAGTTGGGCAGCATGAACAGTTTACGCTTTCCCACCTCTGCCTCTTCTGCCCAAGGTGCTCTTGAAAGCAAGAACAGAGAGACCAAAGATGATACTGATTGCTCCAGACTGGCCAAGACAACAGTGGTACCCACTCCTGAGGAGCATAACACACACTCCTCCCTGGTCCCTACCCCTAATGCCTCTTCTGCTGACTCAGCACAACTACAAAACTCTTCACAGTCAGCTGAAAACACTCAATCTCGCTGCATGGAAAATTCCTTAACACCTCAACAGACCTTACTCCCCAAAGAGGTACAGGATGTCATTTTGGAGGCCAGACAGCCATCTACTAGAAAGGCTTACTCAGAAAAATGGAAATGGTTTTGCTCTTGGAATGAGAAAAAAGGCCAGGACCCTACAAAATTAAATTTGCCACAGGTATTACAGTATCTAGCTGAGCTGCTGAACAGTGGACTTTCATTTTCCTCCATAAAAATCCATGCCTCAGCCATTTCTGCAGAATTCAACACGGATCCACCCTTATTCTCTCACCCACTCTTAAGACAGTTCCTCAGAGGGGCTAAGAATATAAGACCACCAAGGAAACAGCCAGTGCCAGCCTGGGATCTTAATTATATTCTAGAAAAATTAACATTGCCTCCCTTTGAACCAGCTGCCTCAACAGATTTGCAACATTTGTCCTGGAAAACTGCCTTCCTTCTGGCCATTACCTCAGTTCATAGGGTTTCGGAACTACAGGCCCTCATGGCTGTGCAGCCCTTTCTCATCTTCCATCAGGACAGGGTTTCCCTTCGAACCAACCCATCATTTATGCCTAAAGTGGTATCCAGGGTAGCTTTAAATCAAGCCATACACTTGCCTACCTTATACCCCAATCCTCAAAACAAAGGGGAAAGGCTGCTACACTCTTTAGACATCCATAGACAGCTACATTATTATTTGGATAGAATAAAGCCTTTTAGGAAATCAGAACAACTTTTTGTGTCCTATGCTGTAGGAGCTCAAGGGAAGCCAGTGACCAAACAGACAATTTCAAAATGGATAGGCCACTGCATACGGTTTTGTTACTCCTATCATGGAAAATCTGTCCCTACGGGCATCAGATCCCACTCCACCAGGGCCACAGCTACCTCTACAGCCTTCCTCAGAGGAGTTCCTACCAAAGATATTTTGGAGGCAGCCACTTGGAGTTCTGTACATACCTTCACAAGACACTACCACCTGCCTTTATATTCCAAAACCAGAGCAGGCTTTGCTACTGCTGTGTTGCAGGGCATTCTGGCTCATCCCAGTTTTACCTAGTGCCTACCACCCTGTGTGTAGCTTTGGGATTCTACCCATATGTTATTACTGCAGCTGTATGCACGATGAACATAGTACAGTTTTGTACCTACCATAAATGTAGATGTTCGAGTGCTAATACAGCTGCAGTACAGATTTCCCTCCCTCCTTCCCCTCTTGGTAAAGGTTTAGGACCTAACCCCTCTTCATACAAACTGTTTGGGTTATCCTTCTATGGTATATTTGCTTGCAACTACTGTTTTTTGATTACATTGCATTGCATGTATATAAATATAATTTATGTATTGCCTTCCTACTGGGGGCACCTGACATCTGGGGCAAGAAAGACTGAAGAAAATGGCGTCGGCTGTGTCTTATATACTCCTGCCTCACTGATGTCAGGAAAAGAAGCGACAACAACAGACGCCGGACCAAGACTTTGGAATTCGGCCGACCGAGGGACCGCCTGACGGCAGAGAACCCATATGTTATTACTGCAGCTGTATTAGCACTCGAACATCTACATTTATGGTAGGTACAAAACTGTACTTTTTGTGCCTTGTTTAACACCCAAACCATTTGTCGTTAGGCTATTTTTGTCACTAAATTCTTTTATTCTCCGTATTCTGAAATGGCCTCGGTAAGCCATCCGACTACTGATCTTTCCAAAAAAGCACAAAGATAAAGACAGAGACAAACCACATAGGTCAAAAACTGCCAACGACGCTTCCGTTAAGCTAGTCGCCAGTCCGCTGGTACTCAGTGAGGTGCCTTTGCATCCCCTGATGCCTGCTTCTACAGATTCGCTGGGACCTGTTCGGAGTCCGGTATGCCACGAGATGCTTCTTCGACTATGGAACCTGTGGATGTCTCTACCTTGGATGGGTCTGGAGCCGCTGTGCAGGCACCAGCTTCTGACAGTGTATTCCGACCTACATTCGCATTAAACCATCTTCTTTTTTAGCTAAAACTACCGAGTTTCTCAGGCACAGAGTACGCACTAGGCCTAGAAAACCAATGACCAAAGCGCATGCTCATGCTCCCATGCCTCAAAAACAAATGCTTAGAATGGCTGAAGACCTTATCACCCTAATTAGGGGAAGCCAACCTTCCCCTGCTAAGAGACCAAGAATTGAGTTTCTTTCTGATTCTACAGACCAGAAGTCCAATGACTGTGACCCTTCTGATTACCAGGACATACCCTTATTTACTTTTGAGGATTCAGATGCAGAGGAATCCATTCTCTCTGCCTCTCCTCCAGAGGATTTTTCTTTTGGTGAAACATTGCTTACTTTAAGAGAGCATTTCCCCTGGGAATGCCAGGATTATCCTCCGTCCAAAAAGAGATTCAGAGAATTTTTAGAGTTGACTCAGCACAGGCCCCTAGCTATACCTCCTGTCCTGGATGTTATAGGTGATGTCTTTATGGAATCCAGTCTTTCTCCAGACACATTACCACCAGCCCCTAGAAAACCTGATAGTTACTACAGAGTATTTGATTGTCACAAGTTTCTCTCTAAGAATCCTACTGCGGATCCAGAGACCATTTCCCAGGGGCCTAACGGTATTAAGGCTACTACAGCCAAAAACACTACTCCTTCAGACAGGTATTCCAGAGCTTTAGACAGATGAGGTAAGAAGGTATATACCTCTGCAACTTTTTCCATCAGGGCATTGAATTGCCAGTTTCATATGTTGAAGTACCAGCAACATATTATGGAACAAATTTAAAAAAAAATGGTGTTACTTCCAGATTGTGCAGAAAATAAAGATTTACAAGCATTAATGCATTCTGCAAACCAAATTAGTAAGCATACTTTGCAGTGTGGCTTTGATGCCCTAGAAGCATCTTCCAGGGCTGCAGTCACTGGATCTGTACTGAGAAGGCATGCTTGGCTGAAGGAACAAACCTTGCCAGACCATGTAAAATCAAAATTACTAGATGCTCCTTTAAATCAGGACCATTTGTTTGGCAACAAAGCAGAAGAGGTTCTTAAAAAGATGGAAGAAAAAACGAAATCTACGCAAACTGTTAAAGAATTCCTACAAGTGCAGCCACCTGGATTCAGTTCTATCTGCCTTCTAAAAACTGGTCCTTTCCAGACCCTTCTAGGCCTTCTCAGTCCAAACCCAGGGGAAACAGACCAACAAGACGTCAGTCTCAGG
This sequence comes from Protopterus annectens, assembly GCF_019279795.1. Taxonomy (NCBI): domain Eukaryota; kingdom Metazoa; phylum Chordata; order Ceratodontiformes; family Protopteridae; genus Protopterus; species Protopterus annectens. The sequence goes on from NC_056729.1 coordinate 259,715,140, forward strand.
GTATGCAAAGATCTAAACAATGGAGTGCTCCCACCTCAAAAACAGGGAGTGGCGGGCCATCTCATGGTAAAAGTTCACAATGACTTGTCAATTATCCTTCCCAGCCCTGCCCATCTACTTGCGCCCCTAGGAGGAAAACTTGCCCTTCATGCCAAAAACTGGATGTCCATTACTCAGGACCAATGGGTTCTAAACATTGTATCCCAGGAGTACAGATTCTACTTCCATTCCCTGCCAACCCCAAGCAAGTTTCCAGACCTTCCTCCAAACCAGTGGGCAGAGGCTCAAAAGCAAGTACATTCCCTGCTCAATATCAGGGCCATTCAGCCTGTTCCAGTAGAACAAAGGAGACAGGGTTTCTACTCCAGACTGTTCCTGGTGCCCAGAAAAGAAGGCTGTTGGCGCCCAATCCTGGATCTGTCAATTCTCAACACTTTTCTGGTGGTCCCAAAATTCAAAATGCTAACCCTGCAACAACTTCTTCCTATGCTAGACAAGGATGTCTGGCTAGTCACCCTAGACTTAAAAGAAGCCTATCTGCACATCCCCATAAGGGAGTCTTGCAGGAGGTATCTCCACTTCAGGGCAGGCTGTATGCAATCTCAGTTCTCTGCACTTCCCTTTGGCTTATCTACTGCCCCCAAAGTATTCACAAAGTGCCAGGCTCCAGCCATTGCATACTGCAGGCAGAGAAATATCCAAATTTTCCCGTACTTGGACGATTGCCTGATTCAGGCGGACAGTCAGGTATTACTACTTCAACACCTGGCATTTGTAAAAAGACTCCTATCTTCACTGGGCTACACCATCAACGAAAAGAAATCACAACTGGTGCCCAGTCAAAAAATTGTATTCCTGGGAGCAAGCTTGATCACAACTTCCCCAGACAGCCTTTCTCACCCCAGGAAAAACAGATCTATTTGAAAAACTGCTTCAAACACATGGCCACAAAACCCAGCTATCTGCAAGGAAAATATTGCAAGCCGTAGGGTTCATGGCCTCATGCAGTCTGCTAATCCCATATGCAAGACTGCATATGAGGAAACTTCAATGGTACTTAAAAAGTCTGGTGCCAACATTTTCAGGACCTGGAAACAGTCATTCTGATCATTCTTTATCTAAGGGCAGAGTTCCTTTGGTGGGCAGAAGCATGTAACCACAACAAGGGACTGCCTTTCACTCAACCCCTCGCCGCCCAAACCCTGACTACAGATGCATCAGACTATGCATGGGCGGCACACATGGCAGGCAAATGCATTCAGGGAAAGTGGAACCCAGGACAAATTCTCCTGCACATCAATCAAAAAGAGATGTTAGCTGTACAGTATGCTCTGACAGCCTTCAAATACCTAATCTTTCCAGGACAGCTGGTGATAAAAACAGACAACACCACAATTATGTGGTACATAAACAAACAGGGGGGGAACCCATTCTTACCCACTCTGCAGGTTAGCCATTGCCCTGTGGAACACAGCCTTGAGCAACCAAGTGCATCTGCAAGCTCAGTTCCTGCCAGGCAAACAGAATTCACAGTCAGATGACTTAAGCAGAAATCTCCTGGACCCACACGAGTGGAAATTGGAGCCCAACACCTTCAACCTTCTGATCCAGAGGTGGGGGACACCAGAGGTGGACCTCTTTGCCTCCCCTGAGAACCACCAGTTGAGCAAATTTTGTACCAGGAACCCTCACAGCAGGGCCTGGAAGGTGGATGCCTTATCCTTCAAATGGGAAAACCTCTCAATTTATGCATTTCCCCCTCTGCCCCTCCTCTTAAAGGTACTACTCAAGATCAGACATGACAGCCCAAAGGCAATTCTTATTGCCCCAGATTGGCCATGCCAGCACTGGTACCCACTCTTACACAGTCTGACAACAGTGCCACCCTGGCACCTTCATCAGACTCCTTCCCTGCTGTCTCAGCAGGAGGGACAGATTTTGCATCCACAGCTGCAAACCCTAAACCTTGCAGCCTGGCTTATCCCCTGAATATTCCACCAGCAATCCTCAGCAAGCAGGTGCTGGACGTTATTCTTGAGGCCAGAAGGCCTAGTACTAGAAAAGCCTATGCTGAAAAGTGGAAAAGATATTGCTCTTGGAGTCAGTCTCAAGAAAGGGATACACCTGTGTCCTCTTTACCTCAAATCCTTGATTACCTAGCAGAGCTACTCCATAGAGGCCTATCCTTCTCCTCCATTAAGATTCATGCCTCTGCCATCTCAGCTCATTATAGTGCTGAGCCACCTCTATTCTCTCACCCTCTCATCAAACAGTTTCTGAGAGGGGCTAACAACTTAAGGCCCCCTAGGAGAGCACTCATCCCTGCCTGGGACCTTAACTTTGTACTGGAAAAGCTCACACTCCCCCCTTTTGAACCTGCAGCTTCAGCAGAGTTAAAAATTCCTTTCTTGGAAAACAGCCTTGCTTTTAGCCATAACCTCAGCTAGAAGAGTGAGTTACAGGCACTAATGGCTGTGGAACCCTTCATTATTTTCCATGCTAACAGGGTTTCCTTCAGGACTAATCCGTTCTTTATGCCTGACGTAGTCTCTAGTGTGGCTCTAAACTAAGCCATTAATTTGCCAACCTTCTTCCCTAATCCTCAAAATAAAGCAGAGAGGATCCTGCATTCCTTGGACGTGCACAGACAGCTCAGGTTCTACCTTGACAGGACTAAACCTTTCAGAAAATCTGACCAACTGCTAGTCAGCTTTGCTACAGGGGCAGAGGGCAAGGCCATTTCAAAGCAAACCATTTCCAAATGGATAGCACACTGCATCCATTTCTGCTACAAGCACCATGGAAAACCTACCCCACAGGGGATCAGAACACATTCCACTAGGGCTACTTCCACCTCTACAGCATTTATCAGGGGAGTCCCTACCATGGACATTATGGAAGTTGCAACCTTGAGTTCTGTACACACCTTCACCAAGCATTACCACTTACCTGTTTTTTCTAAATCCAGAGGTGGATTTGTTACAGCAGTCTTACAAGGCCTGCTAGCCAGCCCTAACTCCTCTTGAATGCCTCCACACTTCCTCAGCTTTTATGCCTCCACACTTCCTCAGCTTTGGGAATCAACCCAAGTGTGATGACTGCAACAGTGAAACACGAAGAACATAGTACAGTTGTGTACACTTACCATAAATGTAGATGTTCGAGTGTGTTCACTGTTGCAGTCCTGGATGTTCATCGTGTTACCCTGTTGCAGTCATCACACTTGGGTTATCCTGTCGTCAGGCGGTCCCGCAGTTGGCTGGAATTCCAAAGCCTTGGTCTGGCGTCAGTTGCTGTCGCCTCTTCCCTGACGTCAGTGCACCAGGGGTATATATAATGCAACCAAGGCCATTTTCTTCAGTCTTTCTTGCCGTGCGGTGCCCGAAGCAGAAGCAGTTCGCAAGTGCCGGTCGGCCGACTCCTGAGATTTTCGAATTTGAATTTCAGACTGAAGCCTTCTATAAAGCTAAGTACCCCATTGGGGAAACTTTTCTTGCCTCAGACCGATGTCAGAAAAAGTTAACAATTGTATTTTTTATGGGAAGCAATACCTCATAAGGACTTTCATTCTTATTGCATACCTTGCCTAGGCCCAGACCATGACATCACTTCTTGTCGGTTTTGTGCTAGGTTTAATAAGCGTACTATTAAAAGACGCTTTGATTTCGCACGACACTACTTCGGTAGGAAATTTAACTACACCATGCCGTCGGAGCAACCGACTACCGGCATGCACAAAAAACGCAGGGATAAGGGCAGACAGCCCAGGCCTAAGCCAGATTTCGAGGCCTCGGCCGATCTGGTCTCCGGTCCTCAGTGAGACTCCGACGCAGCCCCTGACTACCGCAGATCTGGAACCCGAGACCGCTACGGAAATTTTGACGGAATATACCAGGCCGACACAGCCTTTTACCTCAGGCCCTTCCGACGACTTTATAACAAAAGACGTCGGTGCTACAGAACCGCCATCGGTTTCTGAAGGCATTTTCAGACCGACGACTCTCACCATTAAAACATTTTCTAAGTCGAAGACTCCTTCTAAATCTAAAAGGGCTGCACTTCAGTCTCCTGTTCAAGGCCCCATGCCTAAGAAACAGATGCTCAAAATGGCTGAAGATTTGATTTCTTTAATCAGGGGTTCCCAGCCCCCTCCTGACAAAAGGCCTAGACAAGAGGAAGATTATGTATCCTCTGAGCAAATGTCCATTTCTTCAGACTCCTCTGAGGACCAAGACTACTCATTCTCTCCTTATGAAGATTCTGATGCTGAGGACTCTATTCCATCAGCTTCTCCTCCTGAAGACTACTCCTTTGGGGAAACTTTACACACTATGAGGGAACATTTTCACTGGGAAGGTCAGGACTACTCTGATTCAAAGAAAAGGCTCAGAGATTTTCTTTTACTCCCCCAACACAGACCACTTGCCATCCCACCAGTTTTGGACATTGTGGATGATGTCTATTTAGAATCCAGTTTCAACCCAGACTCTCTACCTCCTGCTCCGGCTAAGCCTGACAGATATTCTAGAGTGCCTGATTCCCACAAATTTCTTTACAAAAGCCCTGTAGCTGACCCAGAGACTATCTCACAGGGTCCCAAGGGGGCTAAGGCTTCTATGGCTAAAAACCCAGTACCTTCTGAAAGGGATTCCAGAGCACTAGACAGGTGGGGGAAAAAGGTTTACACCTCAGCCACACTAGCTATGAGGGCACTGAATTGTCAATTTCACATGCTTAAGTATCAGCAATTTCTAATCTCTCATTTAAAGCAAAGAATAACCTCTCTCCCTCAACAATCTGAATTGAAAGAAGTACAGGATCTGTTGCACGCCACTGAGCAGGTGGGCAAACATACCTTACAATGTGGGTTTGATTCTTTGGAGGCCTCCTGCAGAGCAGCTGTCACTGGGTCTGTTATACGTAGGCATGCTTGGTTAAAGGAACAAACTCTGCCTGATCATGTTAAAGCAAAACTACTAGATGCTCCCTTACAGCAGGATGTTCTTTTTGGAGTTAAAGCAGAAGAAGTTTTAAAGAAAATGGAAGATAAGGCAAAATCTATGCAGACAGTCAAAGATTTCCTACAAGTACAACCCCCTCGCTTCAGCAGAAACTGGCCAACAAAAAATTGGTCCTTACCAGCCACTGACAGACCAAAGAGGGGTAAATACAGACGCCCAAGGGGCAGAGGACAACCACAAGCCCAGTATAAACCTCGCCAATGGGGCTCTACAACACAGAAGGGAGGAGAAGACAGGTCTTAAACCACCAGAAGGCAAACTCAATGACTTGCACCTCATCTGGCCAAGCAATACTCTCTTGGCATTCCCCCTTGGGGGGAAAACTCGCACTTTTTGCAGACAACTGGCACATTGTCACAAAGGACAAATGGGTCCTAGATATAATTTTACGAGGATACATATTCCACTTTCACAAATTGCCAATGAAAAAGAGGAATGCTAAACCTGCCACAAAATCAATGGGCAGAGGCCCAAAAACAAATTACAGCTCTCATGGACATGAGAGCCATTCAACTGGTACCTACTCGAGAGCAAGACCAAGGATTTTATTCGAGACTCTTTCTAGTGCCCAGAAAGGCCAATGCCTGGAGACCAATTCTGGACCTTTCAATTCTAAACACTTACTTACAAGTACCCAAATTCAAGATGCTAACACTACAGCAGCTACTTCCCATGTTGGGCAAGAAAGCACCACGAACTCAACGAGGAATTAAACCCACAGCTAGGACAGCTGTTTAATCATAGTCTTACCTCTGGATACGTACCCAGGGAGTGGCGCACTGCAACTGTGGTCCCACTTCACAAAGGCGGTGCCTCCACCGACCCTGGAAATTACCGGCCCATTAGCTTGACAAGCCTTATCTGCAAAGCCATGGAGAGGATCATAATGGACCTCATAAATAAAGACATAGGGAATTTGCAGACTTTGGATCCATCCCAGTTTGGCTTTGTCAAAGGCAGATCATGCCTTCTAAACTTGGTTGACTTTTGAAACAGTCACCAAAGCCATTGATGAGGGAAAGGCAGTCCATACAGCCTACCTCGATCTGGCGAAGGCCTTTGATACAATACCCCACTCGGGTATCATTGAAAAACTCATCAGCTTAAATGTTAACCCATACATCACAAGATGGGTTGCAAACTGGCTGAGTGACAGAACCCACAGGGTCAGAGTTGCTGGCGCCATGTCAGACTCAAAGCCTGTCACAAGTGGTGTACCACAGGGCTCAGTCCTGGGCCCACTCTTGTTTGGCATCTACTTTTCCAGTACAAGCAAACACAGGAGGGTTATGGCTGACAAAGTTTGCAGATGACTGCAAACTGGGCCATAGTAGAAAACACATCTGACACAGATATCCTTCAGAAGGGTCTCACAGAAGCGGATAACTGGTGCCAGAGCCATGGCCTAAAGTTAAATGCCAAAAATGCATAGTCATACCCTTCGAAAAACAAGGTTACCCTAGCTACCAAATAGGTGGCAATCCACTGAGTACAGAAGAAGTTATCAGGGACCTGGGGACCCAGGTTGATAGTAGTCTGTCATTCGACACCCATGTAGCTAAAGTAGTTAGGAAGACCTTCTACATTGCCCACCTTATCATGAAGGGATTCTCATCTAGATCAAGGAGGTCATAGTCTCCTATACTCATCACTCATCAGACCAATGATTGAGTACAATGCCCCATTCGAATGTATCTGACCCGACACTTGCAGCAGCTGGAGAGGCCACAAAGTTCCTCACCAAAAGGATAAAGGGTCTCAAACATCTGTCCTATGCTGCCCGACTGAAAGAACTCCAGCTCTATTCAGTAAACACCGCTTGCTCAGAGGTGACCTTTGCCTAACATACAAGGCCATGTCAAACCCAGATTTGATGAATATGCTTCACCTCAAAAATCTAGATCCATCAGAGCCACAAGGGCGGAGACTTAAACCTCGACACGGCTATTAATAGGACGTGCTGGAGGGATAGATTCATCACCCAAAGACTCCCTATGCTGTGGAATAAAATCCCGGTATATGTGAGGCAGAGCACCTCGCTGGCCTTGTTCAAGAGAAATCTTGACCAATGGATGGGAGATCGCAGATATACCCCAGGGATTACCTCAGTGTCACTGCTCAACAGAGGCACAGCAAAATTATGGGTATAGTTCCCCATACTAAAGGGGTGGCGTAAGCCACAAAACTATGGGCTAGGCTTGTAAATGCCCTCGGGCAGATAGCCTAGTATGAACCTATGAACCTATGAACCTATGGCTAGTAACGTTGGACCTCAAGGAGGCATACCTGCATGTCCCTATCAGACAAAGTTGCAGAAGATACCTCTGTTTCATTGCAGGTTCAACCCATTACCAATTCTCTGCACTGCCCTTTGGCTTATCTACTGCACCCAGAGTTTTCACAAAATGCCTGGCACCAGTAATTGCATACTGCAGACAAAGAGGAATTCAAATATATCCATACCTGGACGACTGCCTCATCCAAGCAGAAAGCAGAGACATTCTCTTACATCATCTGGCCTTTGTAAAGCATCTACTAAACTGCCCGGGGTACACAGTAAACGAAAAGAAGTCAAAACTAGTACCCTCATAAAAAATGACATTCCTGGGTGCCAGCTTGAATACAACGGCCCAGAAGGCTTATCTTACGCCAGACAAGTAACTACAACTGACTCAATATTTCAAGACAATGGCAACAAAGACCCAATTAACTGCAAGAAAAATTCTGCAGGCTTTGGGTTTCATGGCATCTTGCATACTAATAATACCATTTGCAAAGCTGCATATGAGGAAATTACAGTGGTACCTAAAAAGCGTATGGTCTCAACACAGCCATAGCTTGGACACAATGATAACTCTCATTCCCTGACTACAACAGGAATTTCTATGGTGGTCACAGGCATGTCACCTCAACAAGGGACAGCCTTTCACCTTGCCCCCAGCCAGGCAAACTGTCACAACAGATGCTTCAGACTACGCCTGGGGGGCACACATGGCAGGACAATGCATTCAAGGCCTATGGACTGCAGATCAAAGAAATCTGCACATAAATCAAAAAGAGATGCTAGCTGTACAGAAAGCTCTGACAGCCTTCAAGGATCTATTACATTCAGGACAACTTGCAATAAAGACGGACAACACCACAGTAATGTGGTACATAAACAAACAAGGGGGTACACATTCTTACCCTCTATGCAGACAAGCAGTGACTACCAAGTCCAGTTACAAGCTCAATTCCTGCCAGGACAGAAAAACACATTGGTAGACGACCTCAGCAGAAACATCAAGGATCCCCACGAGTGGAAACTAGATCCCCAAATATTTGCAATGATAACTCAAAAATGGGGCCTTCCAGACATAGACCTGTTTGCCAGTCCTCAAAACTATCAACTGACAAAATTTTGTACAAGGACATTTCACCATCAATCTTGGAAAGTGGACGTTCTCTCTTTCAGTTGGAAAAACCTGACAGTATATGTCTTCCCTCCATTGCCTCTCCTCACAAAGGTTCTTTTGAAAGTCAAAAAGGAGAGACCACGACTGATTCTCATAGCCCCAGACTGGCCACGCCAGCACTGGTATCCGCTATTGAAAAATATGGCCCACAGCCCACCATGGATATTGCCTCAAATCCCCCATTTGCTCACACAACAAAGCAATCAGATTCTTCACAGCCAGCTCAAAACTTTAAATCTGGCTGCATGGCAAATCATCTAAACATCCAACCAGCTCCTCTTTCACAAGCAGTTCTGGATGTTATTCTGGAAGCCAGGAGGCCAAGCACCAGGAAGGCTTATTCGGACAAATGGAAAAGGTTTTGTGCCTGGAACCTAGCTAAAGGCCAAGACACAATTCAGCCTCACATGCCTCACATTCTACAGTATTTAGCTGAGATGTTGCACAAAGGACTTTCCTTTTCCTCAATTAAAATCCATGCTTCAGCTATTTCAGCTCACTACAACACGGATCCACCTTTATTTTCACATCCTCTTTTAAGATAGTTCCTCAGAGGGGCAAAAAACATTAGACCATCCAGGAGAGCTCCTACACCAACATGGGACCTCAATTTTGTTCTGGAAAAACTAACGCTACCTCCCTTTGAACCAGCTTTCTCTGCAGAGCTTCAGTTCCTATCATGGAAGACTGCCCTGCTCCTAGCAATAACTTCAGCTAGAAGAGTCTCAGAGCTACAGGCACTAATGGCAGTGGAACCTTTCCTCATTTTTCATCAAGTCAGAGTTTCTCTACGAAAGAAACCTTCCTTTATGCCTAATGTGGTTTCCAGTGTAGCTTTAAATCAAACCATCCACTTACCCACCTTCTTCCCCAATCCACAGAACAAAGGTGAGAGACTCCTGCATTCCTTGGACATTCACAGGCAGCTTTGTTACTATTTGTACAAAACTAAGGCTTTCAGAAAATCTGACCAGCTCTTTGTATCCTATGCTACAGCTTCTCAAGGGAAGGCTATATCAAAGCAAACCATTTCTAAATGGATAGGTCATTGTATACGTTTCTGCTATACCCATCATGGGAAACCAGTTCCTGCTACCATTAGATCCCACTCTACTAGGGCAACAGCTACCTCTACAGCCTTTCTCAGGGGGGGTTCCAACCAAGGAAATTTTAGAAGCTGCAACTTGGAGTTCAGTACACATCTTTACCAAACACTATATCACTTACCTCTTTACTCAAAGTCCAGGGCGGGCTTCGCCACTGCAGTTCTGCAGGGCCTTATAGCCTCCACTAACCCTCTATGATACCTCCCCCCAACCTTAGCTTTGGGATTCAACCCAAGTGTGATGACTGCAGCAGGGTAACACGATGAACATAGTACAGTTTTGTACCTACCATAAATGTAGATGTTCGAGTGTTCACCCTGCTGCAGTCCAGGTTACCCCCCCCTCCATCCCCTCTGATCTACTAGCTAAGTCTCTTCTATGCCTTACTGATGCATTTGCTTTTATAGCTGAAGGGATTTTGTGTTTGTGCAGTGGTTACTCCTTTTGGTACTAATTTCTGAACACCTTTTTGGGGGCGCCTGACATCTGGGGCAAGAAAAACTGAAGAAAATGGCGTCTGTTGCATTATATATACCCCTGGCGCACTGACGTCAGGGAAGAGGCGACAGCAACCGACGCCAGACCAAGGCTTTGGAATTCTGGCCGACTGCTGGACCACCTGATGACAGGATAACCCAAGTGTGATGACTGCAGCAGGGTGAACACTCGAACATCTACATTTATGGTAGGTACAAAACTGTATTTTTCCCTCCCTCCAGCCCCCTGTTTTTCTCTGTCCTTTCTATCTATTCTATATATAGCCATTTTTTATGGCAGGGGTATTTACTTTTTGCTGGTGGTGTTCCACCCCATATACTAGCTTCCTATTTGGAAGGCTCCTGACGTCTGGGACAAGAAAAACTGATGTAATGGCATTGGCTGCCTGTTTTATACCCCTGATGACCTGATGTTATGGAAAAAGCGACAGCATCCGACAGAGAAATCCCAAGACTCTGGTATTCGGGCCGACTGAGGGCTACCTGCAGGCAGATAACCTGTGTGATGACTGCAACAGTGAATACACTTGAACATCTACATTTATGGTAAGTGTACACAACTGTACTTTTCAGATTTGTGTGCTAAGCCTTTTTTCCTGTTACCCTGCACACACACATTCTGTGTACTAATGTGTACTTGGTTACCCATGTGTGGTTAAAATGTAACACAAGTCTTTGTACTTGTGCTTTTCATTTCCCTCTTCCTTAACCTGATGATGTAAGTGACATAAAATCTTTTACTGGCAACACACTGTCCTGCAGAGTGTACACATGCTTTGCTTATTCTGATTGACAAAATAATTGCTTAGTGAAGCTATAACACTTAATTTCCTTGAGCTAGACAAAATGTTTTAGCACAAAATTAATTTAAACACAAAGACTTTTATGTTTACATGGATACACCCATGCTTTCTTTAGCATTATAAGAATGAAGACTTCAAGTCACTGGTAATGGTAGTTATTTCTGGAACTGGTAGCATGAATTCTGTATTCTTATTGGTCAATGAGATGAATCATGGTAGAAAAATGGTTGTTCATTGATTGGCTGACTAAATGTACAGATGAGAGTTTTAGCAATCTGGGGTGAACTATTACAACACCATTAAACATTGCTGAAACTCTCAGTCTGTACTTTTATGCTCTGTCAATGTTGGGTGAACTGTTAAGACACCATTAAACAATCCTTGCTGTGCCTTAGTAACAAAAGCTGCCTGGTATGTAGAGCACCACAGTTATCTTACAAAACTGAAAAAAAAAATACAGACTTGTTAACACCTTTCTTTTCTACTGTAGTTTCACACTGATGTATAAGTGGCAGCCACCACAGAACAGTTGCAGGATGCTAAAATGATTTTAAAAGTTATATTACAATTTGTTTTGCCATACTGTGTGTGTGTGTGTGTGTGTGTGTGTGTGTGTGTGTGTGTGTGTGTGTGTGTGTGTCAGTCAGTCAGCTTTTAAAACTGTTAGTCTAAAACACTTACCTTCTGGTTGCCGACTGTGAGGCAGCAAAGTTGCAGCTTTCAAAGCTGTTAATTTCTTAACACTCCTACAGCCCGCCCCCCAATGTTGTCTTGTATATTGAAGCAAAAAAAGCTCCATCTACTACAAAGACCTCTGTGAGAGCACTAAGTGCATTGCAGCTTGCAAACCTGAGAAAAACTTACTGCTCCAGTGCTTTATTTCCCCCATCTTCATCTCCCCCTGTAACTCGTAGTTCTTGGAGCAGATAAAGTTCCATGGTACTACAAGGAATTATTATCTATTTTTTTCTTAGCTTAACCAAGTTGTTATATATTTGAAAAATGGATGTCAGGTTTCACCTCTTGAGTTTGGCTTTACTTCCCTCCTGACGTGAATTCCTTGACATCCATTTATTGAATATGTAATGGCGTACTTGCGATCAGAGACAGGAGCATCTGTCTTGACTGCTGTTCAGTTCTCAAAACATTGTGACAAGCCACCCTTTGCTGTCTTTTATCTATGTGCCAACTTGATCACCTAGTGTCCCTGATATTCTGTAAACCCATTTCTTCCCTGTATCCTACGCTGCTGAAAACACTTCATTGTTCTTTTGGAGGAGGGGCATCTGATATTTTTTGGGAGGTTTACCATTTTGGTGACCGTACTTGTTGCTGTAGAAGTAGAAGATGAAAGCAGAGTATTAGATAACGGTCTTTCTTAGCTGGCAAGGATTTTTCATTACGTCTCTTCTCCACAAGTTGCTTTAGCATGTTGCATGTGCGTTGTATGTAAATGGTGCTCCTTTCCATGCCTCAACATCTTTAATGATATTGTAAAATATCCTGCGTTTTCCATGCAGGTACAGCCAAAAAGATCTGCAGGGTGGGCTACCTAGCCTTCTGGTATCCCACATAATATGCCCCTCTGGTAGATATCTCACTCCCCTCATGAGTAAGAGGCATAAACCCCAGCCATTGGCATTGTAGCCACACAGCCTTTTTGCCTTTGGTGCCAGCATGTGTTGCTGTCTTCCTAGGCAGATTCGAACAGAATGTTTAGTGTTAGGATTTTGAAATGAGTAGGCATTTTGTGTGAAATCTGCCTATGCTTTGGGTTTCTGAAACCCAAAACAGTGCCTTATAAATAGCATTAGAACCTTAATATCTATTGATGAAAGGGGAGAGAAAGGCATTTGGTAATTCTCTGCTCTCCATGGAATTTTTGAGCAGTGACGGACCAGGACTGCAAGTTATGGCAGTAATCTGTAGAATGTGAGGGTAAATGGTTTGTGCATCTAATGGTATTTGGTATTGGGGTACAGAATCAGATGCTAGTTAAATAAGCACATTGCAAAAATACAGGCAAGATACAGTCACTTGTGGCAGATCATGATCCCTCCAAAGTAAATTTACTGTCTGTGTTTGTATGATTGTGTGACAAAGGGTATAGTTATTTATCAGTTTGTCAGCTTTTCCTTCTGCGCTGGTGTTCTCCTGCAGGTGTAAATTACTAACTATTAGTTGCTTGCCAGGTTTCTGCTCAACATTTCTGCTGTATCCATTTCAAGTTAAGGTTTTGTAGTATAGATATCTGTAAAGATAATAGTAGTGTGTGTGATGGCCTCTATTTACCCCAGTGGGCCAGCAATAAAGAAGCCTCCGTCCTCACCAATGAGAGATGGTCACTAAGAACAGGAATGGATTTGGTCAAAACTCTCAGATGCAGCCCTCTGCATCAAGCAGAGTTTCCCCCAAGAGCACACAGGGAACACGCTTCAGACCTGGAATTGGACTTTGTCTCTCCAGATCCCAAACAAGACTTTGTAGCTTTGTGTCCCAGTTCCAAGTAGCTGACACAACCACACCTGGGTATTTGATTGTATCACACACATACACACACACACTCCTGGGAAAGGCTGGTACAGAGTTACTAACTGTACCGCTTCTGCCCAGACTGTAAGGTAACTAGAGACCCACCAGTCAACCACTCTCAGGCTCTTACAAGGGTGTCCAGTTATACTGAGTAAAATCAATACTAACATAAATGGTAGAGTGTAACCAAAGCAGCCAGGCTTTTTGGAGTGGCCAAGGCATCACTAAAATAAGTACAAGTACTCTCAAGACATTTAATGTATTCTCTAAAAGACCAACCACAATGAAAGGTATAAAAATATTTGATAATCAATAATAAAATAGAAAACATGAGAATACTAAATATCTAAGTACAATAAACATCAGTGTTTCAGTCGCAGGAAAAATAAAAATAACACAGCTGGACAGATTCAAACAGATGCAGAAAAATACTACTTAATTATCTCAGTATACTTCTGACTGTCTAAAGAATAACTGTTCCCTAGCTAACTTAATACAGCAAGGTGAGATTAGATGTTGAGATGCTTACTTCTACAAGGCAAGGTGATTAGCTCCCAACTAACTGAACTGGCTGTGATAACTGTCATAGATCTTTGTATCAAGTTCCAAAGAAAACAAAACAAACTTCTGTGAGACTTCCTTCTTCTCAGTGCTAGTTGTGGAATTCACATTTGATTAGCTGACTCTGCTAAGATCTGTTGCAGTATTTGAAAATTGTAGAAAAATTTCAAAAACTTCTACTCCTCTGTTATAGAATTCTTTGTTTAGACATATACATTTAATAACACTGTTTATACATTTTTAACACAAGCAACTGTACAAGTCAGTGTGACAGTCAAACGTCACAAAACCACCAACAAAACACCAGCCAGCTATGCTGGCACATGTTGCACATGCACCGCCCCACTCTCCATGGCACAGATGGCAACACATCACATCATCACAGTATGAAGCAGTGTGAGTATTTTATGAAGGGAAGCTTTGATCATTGTGATAGTGCTACTACAGTGTCATCAGTATTATTACCAGTTTTATCTTAGAAGATGCATTTCCTCATTCATTTTCATTACCCTGTTCATTACTGGGGAACTACAGTGCCTCTGTCAATAAATAGTGGTTGTAACGCAGCAAACAGTCCTAGAGTAGGTGTTTGTCATAAGATGCTCAGGCTCAGCTTGGACATCACCTTTTCACCTGCTTTGCTTGTCTTTGAGGTAGGGGGAAACAAGAACCCCTGATGAAGACTCACTTAGACACAGAGAGGATGTGGCCTCTGCAAAGAAAGAACCCTGTCTGTGTACCTTATCCATAGCATCTTTTCTACTTTTTGTCACCATGCCTCTCTTCCATCCTAAGACGTTATGTTGTCAGGCTTCTGAAGGTTGCTTACCACTTGCAGATGAACATGCAGCACCCCAAAGGGCAAAGAAAACAGTATTGAGGATGCTCATTCGACTGGAAGGTGGTGGCGTTGATGCAAGTCTGTTGTATGTGAAAGAATCTGCTGATGTTATTTAAGGGATTCGCAGTAGTCATCAAACTATCATCTCAACAACTGACATCTCAGAGCTAAAGTTGAAGCTAAGAACTGTTAACTTTTACCCTAAACATTGGTAAAAAACACTTTCAGAGGGAGATGGGCCTTTCACCTAATGTGGTAAGTAATGAACCCTCACACTCTGACTAATACTAACATCACTCATCCTTAAAGATAAAGGAAAAATGTCTTTGACAGGATTTAGGAACTCAAGGGGTAAAGAAACCACTATATGTAGTTAAACTAATTTAACCTTTATTTAAGTATAGTAAATCAGAAGGGGACTTTACCCCTTGAAGTCTTCAAAATGAGTACTGGTGTCATATTTCATGCAGAAGTTATTTATAACCCAAATAGCAAGAGAGGAAAGCAACAGGAAGATGGTGGCAATAATCCATATAATGACAAACTATATGCTTTTTACTTAACATTCACCAAGGTGGTGGACTGATACAAATTAGGCCCATTCCAACAGCTGCCATAGGCCAGAGGCACAAATAATATGACTAAGTAAGTGTAGTTTACAGGGGTTTAGGCTAAGAGGTATGTAGGTTATAATTTGAATATGTTGTACAGAGATGACCTGTTTATATTCTGATATCTGAAGTACAATGTAATAAATTACAAGTTCTGTTGAGAACTGTGAACATAAAAGTACGGTCAGACTATGTAGCTAATAGCTAGATACTTGGACACCTTCATTTCTTCAAACTCAAAAAAACAGTGGCCACTGCTTCAAGGAACAGAAATTTGGAACCCTCTCAGGAGGCACCAATTTCAGACCAGGTACTTTGAAATCTGACTGAGGACAGACTCTCGTGTATAGAGGTAGGTAGATAGCTTGGGAATAAGTCTTCATAATGTGTGGTTTGCAGGGAATACTGCTTAAAACCGGATGAGCTAGAAGTGGTTCAAAAACAACAAAACAGCCAACATGAAGACACTGGGACTTAAAATCAGCAGTACAGAAAGTGAGAGAAGACCAGTCACTAATGTTTGGTTGTAAAACAGAATATGATTTGAGTGCCACATTTACATAAAAGCAGATGGAGTAGCATTAGTAATAAAATACTTAGGCTAAGGAAAGAAGAGCAAAAATGAAGTAGAATTTAGATGGTGAGACTAAAAGTAAAGGATGTATGAAACACAGAGGAACATTTAAGCATAATCCTAACTAATAACAGAGTTATATAAAGGCCAAATACAATATAGAATTAAATTAACTCATCATTTCCTGATGCAGATAACTGCACTTATTGGTTAACAGTTTTATAGATTATAATAGAGAGATAGAAAATAAGGTAGAGAATGTAACTAGGGGTGAGATTTGATTAAAGAACCATGTGAGAAGTAGTCTGTGCACAGATGTGGTAAAGAGTACCAAGGAAGGACTGAAAGAAGTTAGGTGATGTGCACTGAGGGACGTGTTTGCATTGGGCTTGTTTGAAATGAAGCAGTTTATACTGGGTTTTGTAGCTGGTATCTAGGTATTTGGTGCTAGAATAGAGAAGCTGTGATTTACCCTTTGTAGTTTTGTTTTTTTTTGGGGGGCGGGTGTACTCCTGAGTGAATTTGTCTTTTCTCCACCATGTAATAGTGTATATCTGTCTGATCCCCTTTGACATGTATCTATACAAAGGATGCTTAGAGATGTAGAAATAGTCCTCTAAAATGGCCTTCTATGATTGTAACAGGCAACACCTTAAATGAAGTTTAAGCTTGCATGCAGAACATATGTTTGTGAAAGGATGGATGCCTTATTTTTGGTGATGCCATTATTCCGAAAACACTGTTTCATCATTTCCAAGTTGTCTTAAAAAATAAACAGTTCTGTTGAAAAACATATTTGGTATATTTCTGAGAGAGGGAGAAAAACAGAAAGTAGTCAAGTAAAAAAGGTATTCATGTCCAAGGCATAGGTTCATGTGATATTTACTAAGAATACAGTCAAGGAGACCAGCGAGAAGCTCAGCCATATTCTAGTGTCTTCCATTAAACAGAGTTTCCCCATATATCCTAAGTGAAAATTTGTCATCACACTTCCAGAAATCTAGACTGGTTTAAGTAGTCAGGGGATGTACTCTCCTGATATATGTAATGGGAGTGTATTCCAGAACTGGGGGGATACATTAGTTTAGGTACTTGTCGTGTTATCTTGTGTTTTTGATGTGGTAGCATAGGTTTTTTTCCATAGAATGAGTATTTGCTTTACCACTGATTCTGTTTAGGTGAAAGAGTTGCACTCCTAAGGAGCCTATAAGAGAGACAGTTGTAGGCTAGGGCTTACAGTCTGTCAGACAACGTAATGTTATTAAGATTTGAGATCTTTTAAATGAAAAGATGATGAGGTCTCTTGAGTTGGTTTAGCGGCTTAGTGAGACTTGTGCTGAATGGAGCATTATATTCATTGATGAGCCTAATAAAGGAAGAATACAGTGGGACTATAACTTTCTTGGACCTTGAGAAGACGCCACAAAGGATACATAGAGCAAGCTAGAAAATTTTTCTGACCACAACAGAGATGTGATAGAAGAACTTATCTAACCAGGTCCCTAATGACTGGTTCAGAGTTAAGTGGAATTTTATCTGTACCAAATATAGTGGTGATGCTAAATTTACCAAAGGAACTTGTGCTGTATTTTCTGGTGTTAGTCTTGGGTTATTTGGTATGACTCTTGCTGGAGAATTTGAGTACTAGAATGAGATTTGATAACCATCTAAGTCTACAGTTATCAGCAAACCTAGTTAGCCATAGTCCCTTGATATCAGGTTTCATGTCAAAAACGTGTATGCCAAAGAGAAGGGAGCCCAGGAGAAAGAGGCACTGCTGGTGATGTTTTTTCTGTCTAGTGCAAATATTTTTGGCCTTAACAGTATTGGTCCTGTCAAACAGATTGTTGCAATCTGGCAAAGTATGTAGGAGTAAGTGTTGAGTTGGGAGAATTTTTCAATAATTAATAATCCCACCATGGGGAATTAGTGTTGAAGGCCTTGGCAAGGCCATTGCAGGCAGTGTGAATGCTTTTCTTTTTATCCTTGGTATGCATTACTCCGTTGAATAACTCAGCTACGCTGAGCAGGCATGAGCTACATTTTAGAAAGTCAAACTGGTGTGCATCTAAAAATAGAAGATCACTTGTATCATTTATTAATAAAAGCATAGCCTTACAAATAATACTAATGAGACTTATGGGTCTGTAGATGGACAGACTTCATGCAGGGGTATCACAACAATAACTATTGTCCATACCTTGAGGATATAAATAGAGGAGAGACTTGGGTTGAAGAGTTGATGGGGTGGGGGTTGCTAGGTGAGGCTTTGTACTTCTTGGCAAACATCTAGGAGTATTGTCAGGACTCATGAAATTGGTAGTAGTAATTCTGGAAGGTACTTAAATGGCCTGGTCCAGAGTGATTTCTGAGCCGAATAATTTTTTGGGGGGGGGTGAAGTTGGAAGATCATTTGTCTGCAAGAATATATTGATGTCCTTTGGGTCAGAAGTGGAGATACTATTACCCCTCAACTGTACAAAATATTGCAAAATGCTGAGAGTTTTGCTTCATTTTTTTGGAATGACCCTCATTAAATGTACGTTTTTTGGGGTTTTTTTGTTGAAGCAGTTTGGATTGCAGTTAAGTAATGACGGACATTTGTGTTTCACACTTCATCATTCAGAAAATGCATGCTAATGCAAAGGTTCTGAGGATGGTACATGCTGACATCTGCTATATACCCAGCATTACTTTATGATCGACATTGGAAGGGATCCTTTGTGCGGCATTGGACGTACCTTACAGTAGCTTTAGACTTTTGTATACTAGCTGGGGTTTGGGGCAGCCTGTGGCAGACTCCCTCATGCTATGAATACTGAAACACATGTAAGAGAAGGACATCTATGGTTATGGTAAGATTTTACACAACTATTCATAATTCTAGCAACTTAGTAAGTTTATGAGCAGTATTTAAAATTTATTCTGGATGTTGAACCTTAGTACTGTCATTAGATTTGGTTTTGTCCAGAATTCTTTTACTTGGAGGTTGAGAGTTATGCATTAAAGATATGTTCAATGTAGAATTTATGGGTTATTCTACACTTCTTCATACAGCTGAAGAAGACCTTATGGTTTTCTGTTGAATTGGTTTAGCCCTAAGTTCATACTCAGCCTTGCATTTTCTATTGGTGAGCTTGGGGAACTTGCCAATAATGAATATTTTTTTTTTTTATAACGAAGAAGTGGAGATCTTGTATGAACCTTTATTATTATTATTGCTATTTTTTGCAAAGTTTGATGATGTAGGAGTTCCACCATATGGGTTTTGTTTTAAACGTTCTATTATGTTTGCATCAGATTGGTACAAATGTCTAACTGCATGTATTTAACAGGGAGTAAAATTCAGAGAGAGTAGTCTGCAGCCTCTGGTACAAGACGTGCTGAGGAGCAGTGCATCATTTGGGATAATCAAAGAGATTGGTAAATAGTATGTAATTGGTTTTAGATTAAACCCTGAAAGTAGAAAAAATATTAGGGACAGATAATCAAGTTCTCAGGGAGGAACTTAAAGCAAGATAGCTAGATTTCACAAGGGACAGCATAACAGGCAGGTTGGCAGTGATAGGGGATATGTTAGGGAGGACAGTATCTAGAAGACTGACACCTCTGGTGGGCAGAGTAATTGAGGTACAGTTTGGTGAAGTGTATTTACATTTATAAAGTCTGAAAATGTTGGCACATATTTATTTTCGGTAATTTACGTTTTCCAGTTTTATGTGTAGGTATGGGAAGTCACCCATAAGGAAGGTATTTGTTTTGGTACTATGTTTGAATTCTCTGTACTAGGTCTAAAAAGGTTAAAAGTGCAATTAAAATGGAGAAATTAAAATCTAAGTAACTACCTTGCAGTTTTAGTACTGCAGAGTAATAAGACACAAGTTGATGCAGGCTTTCACAAATTTCATAGGCTACGCACACTAAAAGTTAAGATTTTTTCATAAATATTGTACTTTCTGTCTCCAGATTGGTTTACATGAGTGAGGGATGAGGAAAGTATTCAGAAAGCCCAAGGTAGAAAGTGCTAACTCGTTTCCAAATGTATATCTAACGTCTTGTTTTGTTTTTGGTTATACTCCGTATATGAATTCTTGTGTAATCTATACATACGTTCTGTATCTTTTGCATTTGCATATTTTTGTACTTTTTTGACTATCCTTGGACTGAGTAGATCTTCCTTTTTAATAATTAAAGAAGCTTGCAAGACTGTGTGATTTTTGTGCCTTATTGATTTTTAGTTTGTTTTGTTCTATATATTCACTGTCCTAAGATTACACAAAGATGCCAACTTTACAAGACCCATGCACCCTTTCAGCACCCAACACCTTTATTCTGTCTGCTCCGTGCACCCCTTGAACTCACCTCTTGCTCTTCACACCGTTCTTGGCAGTGTAGCTCAGATCCTTACCACTCTCTTCACTGCCCATGCCATCCTTTCTGCCTCCCAAAAGAATGCTGTCAAACTGGCTTGTGTGGTCATTTTATGACTTCTGTACAGATGTAAATGGCACTTGCCAGCAGAGGTATTATATCTCCATAAGAATGCACCAATACATGCACCCCTGTCTGAAGATAAACAGGCTCTGGTTATGACTGACCTTTTGTTGTTGCACATAAACTTGTAAATAGCTACATGTCAGTGGTAGTCTGTTAAAGTTTTCTGTAGATGCCTGCCACGTACGTGTGGCTGCCTCCTCTTTTCTTCCTATATCCATCAGAGTCACACAAGGCTCCATCCTAGGGCCACCGTTCTTCAACTGATTTATCAATGACCTAAACACAGCAGCCAGAGAGGCTGCCATACTACAGTATGCTGATGACTCTTAAAATATGCTGCTAGGAAACCACCCATGCTCCCAACACTTACCCACCTAGTCCTGCATAGAAGCTTGGCTCCACAATTCACAACTCCTCATGAGTCCAAAAAAAAAAAAAAAACTAAACTACTAATGCTTACTTCCGGCTCTCTCTCTTGCCAAAAAAACTGCATTTAATATACTGTCATCCAACAAGACCAATATAAGAATGTATCCCACACCAAACTACTAGGTGTGATTTTAGACAACCACCTAAAATTTGATCTCCACCTTCAGCAGGCCATAAAGGATGCAATTCAAAAGCTAGACTGTCTCTTGTGTAAAGCACTACCTTACTAACTCTACTAGACAAAACACAGCCACTTGTTTTCTACTCCCCTCCATATGTTATATGCCTCTCGTATAATAACAAATCTCATCTCCTCTCTGTCAGCCATACTAGAACAGTGCTACAATAAAGTAGCCAGATTGCAATGAAGCAAAAGTATAGATCACATCACTGCTTCTCTCTAAAACAACTAAACTGTTTCAAACTAAATAATTCTCTATTGTATTAAAAATTAAATACAACCATCAAACTACTGCACAACCTTGGAAAATTCCCATCTATTCACACCATCATTTAGCCTTACACTACTAAGAGGTATATATTCTCCACTGATAAGTCATTAGTCTCTGTAGCTAAACGTAACAACAGTGCAGGTTGCTCACTGTATTCATACTGCATTGCTAATACCTGGAATACCATCCCACTTCACTTAAGAACAGTCTGCAACCTGAAAGACTTTAAACAACAGACACCAGAGCTGTGGATGAGGGTAAGGCAGTTCATACAGCCTACCTCGATCTGGCCAAGGCCTTTGATACCATTTCTCGCTCAGGAATTATTGATAAACTCACCAAACTAGGCATCAACCCCTATATCATCAGGTGGGTTGCAAATTGGCTCACAGACAGAACCCACAGTGTGAAATTAGCAGACTCCAAGTCAGACTGCTGACCAGTCATGAGTGGAGTGCCACAGCCCCACAAGGATCCATCCTGGGTCCTCTCCTGTTTGGCATCTACTTCTCAGAAATCCAAGCCAACACAGAGGGACCCTGCCTGACCAAGTTTGCAGATGACTGCAAACTGGGAGCAATTATTAACTCCCCAAGTGATGCAGACATCCTACAGAAAGGCCTCACTGAGACCAATGACAGGTGTCGAAACCATGGCTTTAAGCTTCATGCCAAAAAATGCGGTACAATGCCAGGGCACTTCTGTAGGCTAGGCTTGTAAAGGCTCCAGGGCCATTAGCCTAGTACACACCTATGAACCACCAACTGAAACAACACCTAATAGATAAATGGCTCTGCACCTGTCCCATCCTGGTTAAACTGGTACTAGTACAGCTTTATGAACTCGTGCCATAATGCTCTTCTGCACGAAACATAATATACTGTTGTCATTGAAAGACCTACCAGCACCAAATAAAAACATGCAAACCACAGCTGTCATTGTGACCATTTATTGGAGTAACAATACAATTAACTGATCTTTGGAAAAGTAGAGGGAGAATAAGGAGGGATGGCTCCCTCCTGAGTTATGTGTAGTATGGAGTATGGGTGAGGTGATCTCATGAGCAATTGGAGCTGTTAAACCACTCCTTACCCCCCCCCCCCATCCTGATCAATGGACTCTGATAACTGCATTTTTGGCAAGCATTCCCTTGTCATCAAAAGACCTCCCTGTGCCCAAATAAAAACATGCACATGACAGCTGCCATTGAGACCATTTATTGTAGCAACAATACATCAATTAAACAGTCACTCTCTTGTAATTCATTTATTATTAAAAAATCAATCTGCAACTGCAACACTTTAATACCAGCATTAACATTTTCTATTCGTGCTGGTTGGCGTACCCCACCTGTTCCGGCCAACTCTTCCCAACAACTGCGGCTGCACTCAGTGCCTCTCTATCTCCAAAAATGACACCTGACTTAGCTTGACCATGTTCACCATCTTTAAAATAGTACAATTAACTAACTGATCTTCTGAAAAATAGAGGGAGGAAACAGGTGGGAGGAGGGGCACTGATCACAACTCTGATCTGTGACATAAAACAATAAGTATCCTGTTTTCTGCCTTATTTTACTAGTCATTGCTTATTCTAACCATTTATTGCACTTTTATTGTCTGCTGCCTACTTTTTACTGTATTTTATTGCTGTAAACTAATCTGCACTGTTGTATGTGAATTATTTGCCTTACTAGGCCTGTTAAATCACTTTTGTTACTGTCACACTGTTTGTAAAATTTTTTTAGCAAGTTTCACTGTGTGAAAGGTATTAATTGGAAATCTTCTCTAATTGTTAAGCATCTGTTTGTTTGATTTCCTGCCAAGGAGTGTGTCATATAGCTGATTTGTTTGCAGTTAAAAGCATTCTCTAAAGTCTCCTTGCTCCTTTTTCTGTTTAAAATATTAATTTAGTGTCTCACTGCTATTTTGTTTTGCTGTGAGAAACATTTCTGTAGTGTTTTGTGCATGAAATAGTGTAGCTAGTTGCTGTAGCATAGTTTCCCACCCTCCCTCTTGTTATCTTGTTCTTAAACTTGGTGGCTTTGCAGTTGCCCGCCCCTCCTGTAAATCTGATCTGAGACAATCCTCCCAGTCCAGTCTCATTAGCTCATTCTAACTAATACAGAGAGAACATTTGGGAATGCCAACCTCCTTAGTTTCTTAACCTTGAATTATCTTCTGTTCCTACTTTCTCCCTTTCCACTTTAATAAAAAAAAAACACTTTATTCAGCTGCTTTTACAGTATTTGTGTTTCCTCCTCCTACTCTATTAGTACATCTTGCTTTTTCTGCTACTTGCTCTCTAAAGTGTTCAATTGCATCTTTTCTGCTGCATTTATTACTGCTTGTCTTTAGCCTGTTTAAAACTTTTTAAATGTTATTCGAAGCCTCTTAATTTTGGTTTAAGCACTTGGGCTTTGGGCCTACTCCTTAGCTCTCCCTGGCCTCTCTCCCTTAGACTGGACAATTTCCTATGGTTTCTCCTATCAGACTGATTGATATGGGCATCCTGAGACAGTGTAGCAACTGCGTCATGTACACGAACAACCATCTGCTACTACCACCTAGAAACACAATTTGTGAGAGATGCAGTTACATAAAGAAGCTAGAGTCTATGCCCTGGCCCTCACAAGCCAATATATCTACCACTGAGAAGGTTGTCAACACAATCACTAGACCTCAAATACCACCCACAACTGCACAACATACACCCCCATATGTGGAGGTTCTCTCACATTCCTTTAAAGTACTGAAGTACAGACTCCTCAGAGAAAGAGGGGAAAGCATTGTGACTGACAGTGATTCCTTCTCTGCTATTTAGTGGCAACATATACATCATGATCAGTGAAGGGGGAAGAGATGGAGCCCTAAGCACTTTGCTTTCCAGGGGTAGTGAGCCAAGAGAAAATAACCCATGAGCTCCACTCTCTGGGAACGATGCAAGAAGTAAGTAAAGTTTTACATACTTAAAAAGGATCATGGTTGTCCCCTTAATAAAAAAACTACTGAAAGATGGAGAGCAAGGACGCTGTGCCATCTTTTATCCATTGCTGTCTGTATCACAGTATGCATTCCAATGAGGGTGGTCTCTCTGCAGTATCTGTGTCAAAAATCTGATTGATAAGGGTTAAAAGACCATGAGAGAGAGACACACACACACACACACACACACACACACACACACACACACACACTCGTGTGTGTGTGTGTGTGTGTGTGTGTGTGTATATATATATATATATATATATATATATATATATATATATATATATATATATATATATATTATATGTATGTAAGCTAACTTTCAGCAACCTTCAAAATGAATGAAAGGTTTGAAGCAGGTTAGCAAGTTAGGATCAAACTTTGTTTCAGGATTGAGGTATTCAGGGCCTCTTTTAACATAGGTGGAAGCATCTCAGTCTTCAGCAGTAGCTTTATGGTGTGGATTAGCCCTAGTGATAGGAAGTGGTCAGGCTCATGGTGCCAAGGTCTAACCCACTTGAAGGAAGGATGCGCAAATGAAGCAGTCTTCATGACCTACTCATAATCTATACATCCAAAATCTGTAAAAGAACCATTGCAGTGCTGTGTTAAGGAGATACACTATCTTGTCTTGAAAAGCTTATCTTAGAAGAATCATGCAACTTCCTCACACTGTCTCAGGGAGAAAAATCTTCAATCAGCAAGTGAGTTTGAGCTGCCCAGTGTGTCAAACACTCATATGAGCACAAGTTGATGAATGGATGCAGTGGAGAGGTCACTTGGACACAGAATGCATTCTGGTGAAATTCCCTACTGGAATTACATTATGTTAAAACATAATGAAATCCAAATAAAGCTTATATTCAGGAAGAAAAGTCCTGTATCTTCTGTGCACAGCTTCTGCCTCCATCTTCATGGTCAAACCAAGGTTCTGACCATGCACCAGACCAGGGATGTACACAGACTAGGGTGCACAAATCCAAAGTACCAGACATAAGAATATTATAGGCTGTTACGGATGAATCTGGCTAATCTGCAGTGACCTCTTGTATTAGATGGTCCGGTGTAGTGGACACAGTTTCAGTACCTAGAGCTTGTAAGTTATGGCAGTTGACCAGCTCAACACAGAGAGAGAATATGGCTTAGGGAGACCAAGCTTGATGTCTATCAGGTAGTGGCCCAACCATGAAACTAGTTCTACCAAAACTTTGAAACCAAGCTTGAGTATTAAGCATTGGTAATTACCTGAGTGTGAAGCTGAAGCCCTGTAAAATAGCAAGGTGCTCCATGATACATTTGTTGGTCTCCTTATTGTTCCACACATTGGAATCAGCTCATGCAGTGATTTAAGGAGGAAATCATCAGCTGTTTACAGATAACACCCCCCCCATGACCTAGTGGAGGGAAAACCAGGAAAAATCTGCAATTCATTCCTGCTCCAACGATGTAGTCCTTCCAGCGAGGTCTTCAAGGTAAACAACAGGTTAGCTTTAAGGAGCAGCTGAGATAAAAGACTCATCTGATTCTGAGTTACTTTCATGAAAAAGTAGCACTGAAACTTATTAAGGTGTGGTTATTTTATTACCCCCAATGTTGTCCAACTATGAAATTAATACACACAAAATTGGGAGATGTGGGAAGCAAAATTGATTTCACTGTTGAATAGGTTTGTGTTTTGTTTTATTTATGGGTACATTCTGTTCGTATTTTAGTTTCCTGTCTGTATTGATGGGATGTGTTTTTTAATTTATTGCAGTGTAGTGAGTTCCAGTAAATTGGGCTGGTTTTATATACAGTGTGTCGTGTTTCCTGCTTTTTGTTTTTCTGTTTGGAGTACATACAGTTTCCATGCTTCACAAAACTGCAGTGTGTGCTTTGATCTCAGACCCTTGGAAGTTCCTACAGCTCTGCATGTGACGGAGTTAATACCGATAATTTATTGTCTCTCTCTTCCCTTTTTTCTTTTTTGTAGCTGCAGTATTGAAGTATGAAAACAATGTTATGAACATCAGGCAGTTCAACTGTTCTCCCCATCCTTACTGGCTTCCAAACTTTATGGATGTTTTTACCTGGTCTTTACCATTCGTTGGAGAAAAAGGTATGCGTTTTATTTAGATTAGAAAGTAAAGAAGACAGTAGCTCTTGTTCTTTCTCAATTCTTAGTAAAATGTAGTTGAAGAAAATTTGTTCTTTGAACTGTACTTTTGATAAAAGTGTCATAGTGAGAAGATAATATGATAGTGTTATATATATATGTAATATATAATATATAGGCCATGGTGTCCTTCAATGGTCCATTAATGATGCTTCAGAGGAAGGCAATGTGTCCTGTGACCCTTTTCATCATTAGACTATGTGAAGATCCCATGCAAAACTGCCTTGTACTGTTTTTCATTCATTCACTTATTGTGCTGGTTTTGTAGGACAGGTTGTAGGTTTCTTAGAATAAATAGGTACACATTTTTTTCTCTCTCTCTTCACAGTTGTCATCGGTCCTGGCTACTCTCTGGAGACAAGAAAAACTATACTGGAGAGTGCACTTTCACAAAAAAAAAAAAAAAAACTTTGTTAGTGGTGTGTTTTTGAAGTATTATTTTGACCGTATGTGATCATTATTGTTTTGAATTACCTTATCACAAAAGTTGTAATCTACAATTCACTAGGCAAAACAGAACTTACAAGCTCATCCAAAAACCCATATTCAAACACATCCTCTAGCCTTTAGTATGACAGGACAAGATAGACCCACCTGTTGGAGTACTGTCAAGCCATCAGAGCTGTAATTCAGATGTTCTTCGTGTTTCGCTGTTGCAGTCATCACATTTGGGTTATCCTGCCAGGGGTAGCCCTCAATCGGCCCGAATACCAGAGGATTAGTATTTCTGTGTCGGTTGCTGTCGCTCCAGGACTGACGTCAGGTCATCAGTGGTATAAAATCAGGCAACCCATGCCATTACATCAGTCTTTCTTGCCGAGGAGCCTGAAGCAGAAGCAGTTTGCACGAGTGCCATTCGGCCGCTACCTGAGTTTTCGTTTCCGAACTGAAGCTGAAATCTTCTAAAGCTAAGTACCCCGTTGGGGATTCTTTTTTTCTTGCTCTAACCTTTGTCAGAAAAAGTTAATTGTCTCACTTGTGGAAAGCAAATACCACACAGAGACTTCCATTCTTACTGCATCACCTGTTTAGGCCCAGACCATGACGTCCCCCGCTGTCGCTTTTGTGCTTTGTTCAATGCCAGGACTATACATCGTCGGGCCCTTATTGTAGCTAGATGTTTTCCCTCTCAATCCTCGAATTCTGATATGGTTTCAGTAAGCCATCTATCTACTGATCTTCCGAAAAAACGTAAGGACAAAGGCAGACAGGTAGCCCAGGTCCAAAACTGCCGATAACACTTCCGTAAAGCTAGTCCTCAGTTCTCCAGTCCTCAGTGAGGTGCTTTTGCAGCCCCTAATGCCCACTTCTGTGGATTCACAGGCCACTACCGAGGCCCTTTTGGAGCCTTATGCAGCAAGACTCTTCTTCGATTAAGGATCCTCCGGATGTCTCTACCTTGAATGGGTCCGGAGCCACTAAGCAGGCACCGGCTTCCGAGGAAGTACTTCACTACTGATTCTCGTTGCAGCCCGATGACTTCTTTCGCATCTTCAGTTCTTTCTAAAACTACCGAGTTTCTAAGGCCTAGGGTTCGAGCCACACCCAAAAAACCGACAACCCAAGCCCAGGCTCCTGCTTCCTTGCCTCAGTCTCAAATGCTTAAAATGGCGTAAGACTTTGTTATGCTTATCTGGGGAAGCCAGGCTACCCCTTCCAAAAGAAAGAGACCTGTCCCCAGTAGTTTTATCTGAACAGGAGTCCAATTACTCTGATGCATCTGAATATGAAGATATGCAACTTTTCTCTGCATATGAGGATTCTGATGCAGAGGAGTCCATTCCTTCTGCCTCTCCACCCGAGGATTTTTCATTTGGGGAAACCCTACATACTTTAAGAGAGCATTTCCAATGGGAATGTCAGGACAGTCCTCAGTCAAAAAAGAGACTCAGGAAATTCTTAGATCTACCACAGCACAGAACTTTGGCCATTCCTCCTGTCCTGGATGTTGTGGATGATGTTGTTATGGAATCCAGTCTGACTCCTGACACCCTTCCTCCTGCTCCCAGGAAACCTGACTGGTATTACAGAGTCCCTGACTCTCACAAATTTCTTTTCATAAATCTTACTGTTGACCCCGAGGTCATCTCCCAAGGACCTAAAAGAATCAAAGCAACTTCAGCTAAGAATCCCACCCCCTCAGATAGGGATTCCCGAGCATTAGACAGATGGGTAAAAAAGTATACACTTCTGCTACCCTTGCTATTAGAGCATTAAATTGTCAGTTCCACATGCTGAAACATCAGCAACATATCATGGAACACTTCAAACAAAAAATATCATCTTTTCCTGCTTGTGCAGAAAACAAAGAATTACAAGAATTAATGCATTCTGCAAGTCAAGTAACTAAGCACACATTACAATGTGGTTGTGACGTCCTAGAAGCATCTTGCAGGGCAGCAGTCACTGGTTCTGTCCTTAGAAGGCATGCTTGGCTTAAGGAACAGACCTTAACAGACCATGTCAAATCCAAATGATTGGACGCACCCTTGAACAAAGACAACTTATTTGACACCAAGGCAGAAGAGGTCTTAAAGATGGAAGAAAAAGCTAAATCTATGCAGACAGTTAAAGATTTCTTACAGGTCCAGCCACCAAGGTTCAGTAGGTATTGCTCCTCCAAGCACTGGTCCTTTCCTGCCCCCTGTAGGCCATCTCAGCCCAGACCCAGGGGAAGCAGACCCCACCCAAACAGCAGCCCCAGGGAATGCAGAGATCTAAGCAATGGAGTTCCTCCTCTTCAAAAATGGGGACTGCAAAGCCACCCCCTTATGGTAAGAACTCAAATGTAAAATAAATAAATAATAAATACTTTTTACTTCCACCCCTTACCTCTACCCCATCTGCTTGTGCCCCTAGGAGGAAAACTCTCCTTCCACGCAAGCACTTGGGCCACCATTACCAATAACCGATGGGTCCTCAACATAGTGTCCCAGGGATACAGACTTTATTTCCACACTCCGCCAACCCCAAAAGGGTTCCAGAACTTCCATAAAACCAGTGGATAGAGGCCAAGAAGCAAGTCTCCTCCCTGCTCTCCATGAGGGCAATACAGCCTGTTCCTACAGAACAGATAGGCCAAAGTTTCTACTCCACTCTCTTGTTGTAGACGTACGTGAAGTGGAGGCAGCAATCAATGTTAAATTCAGTGGAGCAGCAACAAACGTTAAATTCCACACCGTAGGAAAGAACCACATACAAATGCAATGACATGTACAGACAAAACTCATAGGAATGTTGAGTATGAATAATTGACGTTTCGGATAATTGATGTTCAGATAATCAACGCTATACTGTACAGCAAAGCTGGATGCAACAAGTGAGTGCCAGGAAGTACATATTCAGTTTAGGTTTTGAGTCTTTGTTTTCGGACTGTAAACTTGAAAATCAGTTAATGTGACACAAGATATATTTTTGTAGTTTCACATATAAATTGAATCAAGTTATTCTGTAAAATGTCAACTTGTAATCCATTGTAGAACTTGAGGCACTAACAAAGTAAAATCGCAAGTGAAGAAAGTTGGTGGCAGGGTGCTTCTTTATTACCCCAGCGTATGTGGGACTTGTGGTTGTTTTGATGAAGTGTTTACATTTATGTCAGCAACTGTATGTGTTATTTTGATATTGATTTTCTTTTGCAAGTGTTGTAGGGACAGGACTGCCCACTCGAGTAACAATGTCATGCTTTTGGTAGCATCAAATTGCTTTTTTTTTTTAGAAAGAATGCTTCGTAGCCTGATAGTTTGGGGTCAGTACTACATGAAAAATATTTTCGTTGTCGAAAGTATGGATGAGTTTTCAGTTGTACTAGCAGAGCCATTTTCATTTGAAAAACCCCGAGCAGGTGGTTAGTGCATATAATGTACTTGGTCTATGGTTGCTGCCTTGCCCTATGCCATTCATGCAGTTACAGTAACAGCATCCTCACTCCCAAAATGATGGATTAGAAGTGTATCCCATATATGATAGGCCTCGCAATGTTGACTCACTCTAAGGGATGAAGCATGTCAAAAATGGTAACAAACCCCCACAACTGACAATTGCACCTCATTTATAGTGTTATATAACCTAGCTAAGAAGTCCATCAGAAGGCAAGAAAGAAATGTCCAAACAAAGAAATAAATTGCTCTTTTACATTTTCCCAAACACTTTTGGAAAGAAGTTAACCTTCTCACAGGAAGAAAATCTCCTCATGGTACCCCCTTTACAGACAGTGTGGAACAACAAAACCTTCTCCAGAAGATTTCCTTATTCACATCATAAACTGCACACCTCCCACAGATCATACATTTCCCACACCACCACCATTCATCCCCGTCTTACACTTCAAGCACATACGTCCCAAAGAAGTCTCTATTCTGCCTGAAAATATTTCCACAGAGACTTCTTGATCTGAGAGAATAACCCCCCTTGTTCATATATCACTGCAGATATCATCTTTGTCTTCCTCTCACCCACGTGTAGAATCTGATCATGCTTCAAGTTTGGAAAACTGCTGTAATTAAACCCCTCCCAAAGCAAACCAAAATAAACCTCTCACTTCTGTCCAGTATCTATCCTCCCAACTCTGGGCAGACTACTAGAAAATATAATCTGCACCCAGCTGTTTCTCTATATCCAGCAGTACCACCTGCTCTCCTCCAAACAATATGGATTCTGTCCTGGAAAAAGCACTATGGCAGCACTATGGTTCTTAACTGATGTCATCCTGCAAAACACTGATAAAGGCCCCCTTATAGGTTCCTTATTTGTGGATCTGCCAAATGCATTTGACCTCACTGACCACCGTCTTTTCTAAAACAAACTGAGAATGGTATCGGTCCAGACACCACTCACTGGTTTAAAAACTTTGTCACTGACAGACACTTCAGAGTTATAATAGGATCCTCGCAATCAGAATCTGCACCTGTTACCAAAGGTGTCCCACAAGAATCCTTTCTTGCCCCCCCCTTTCCATATTCTTTCTTGTGACCTCTGCCATCTCCCACTCATCCTGTATGCTTACAATGTGGTCGTTTACTGATCATGTCACTCTCCTACCAGCATTCAGTGCCGACTCCAGTCTGACTTGCTTGAACTCCACCAGTGGCTTATAAATCATAAGCTGCTACTCAACCCCTCCAAGACCAATGGTTTTTGAAACACCAAAGAAAATTAATTCACGAAGCACCAGACTTTTTAACTATCTTTGATTTACACAACCCTTCTGTAGAGACAACCTCCACTTTAAAATAGATAGGATTATGGCTTGATTAGTAACTAAACTTCCCATTTCCAAATATGCAGAGTTGAGAGCCAAAATAAACTTCCTCCTATTCTGGGCCAAAAAGATCTCCTCTTTTCTATCCCAACCAGCCAGTCATCCATCGGCAAAGGAGTGCTCCCATCTCACCTTGAATATGGATTTTTCCATTTTTGCGTCTGCCTTCCAAGAAAAACACGGTTATGCTCTGTAGACAATCTCTGACAGGCTCTGTCAATTCATTAAAGTCCTCTGTCTGTGTGCACCACTGTATCAATCTAGAAAAAAAAATGGTTGCCCATAAAACAAAGATCTAACGCACTGTAGATATTCCAGCTCTACAAACTACTCTGTCTCCAGACATTTACTCCCCTTGTAGGTAGATTTCAATTAAAAAAACCTCCTCGTCCAACTTGAAAGACTACTCGTAAGCCACAACAACTCTCATTACCCCTATAACCAAACCCCACAGCACTGCACATACATTTTCTTTTCAGACACTTACTCTTTGGCAAGCTTTCCCCATTGACATTAAGGTTCATAGGTAGGTACTAGGGTATACAAGCTAGCCAAAAAGGTATCCTGGCTTTCCCCACCCAAGAAAATTATTTTCCTGTGCCCCTGTCGAGCAGAGTCACAGAGGTGATCCCCTGGGTGAATTTCCTATTTCCCATCCAATCATCAAGATTTTTCTTGAAGAGTGCTAATGAGGAGCTTTGTTTGATATAGATAGGTAGTTTGTTCCAGAGTATGGGAAGTCTCTGGGACAGGAATGTATCCCTCCAGCATGTTCTGTTTATTGTGTTGACAAGGTTTAGATCCCTAGAGAGTGTAGCATGAAGGTGTTGGGATTTCTTTAAGTGGAACATGTCCAACAGCTCTGGGTCTGACATAGCTTTGTATGTTAGGCAGAGATTGCCTCTGAGTAGGCGATACGCGACTGAGTAAAGCTGGAGATTTTTGAGACTGTCTGCGTAGGGCATCTGTTTGAGGCTGGTAATCCTCTTTGTGAGGTATTTCTGCGGCCTTTCCAGTTGTTGTAGATGTCTTGTGAGGTACATACCAAAAGGGGCGTTGTACTCTATAATGAGTCTAATGAGTGTCGAGTAGAGGAAAACAATGACCTCTTTTTTTCCTGGATGAGAAACATTTTGTGATGAGGTGTGCCATGTAGAAGGATTTCCTGACTACTGTGACGATGTGATTATCAAAGGAGAGACTACTGTCCACCTGTGTCCCAAGGTCGCTTATCACACTTTCAGTGTTGAGCAGACTACCACCTATGTGGTAGCACATGGGTACAGAGTGTTTACCAAAGGGGATGACAATGCCCTTTTTGGCATTGAGCTTAAGGCCATGGCTTTGACACCAGGCATCTGTCTCAGTGAGGCCCTTTTGTAGGATGTCCACATCGTTAGGCATTTCAGTTATGGCTACTAGTTTGCAGTCATCTGCGAACTTCATTAGCCAAAGACCTTCTATGTTAGCCTGTACTTCTGAAAAGTAGATACCAAACAGGAGAGGACCCAGGACTGAAAAGTAGATACCAAACAGGAGAGGACCCAGGACTGAACCCTGTGGTACTCCACTTGTCACTGGTCTGAAGTCGGATTTGGAGTCTTCTACTTTCACAGTGTAGGTTCTGTCAGTGAGCCAGTTGGCAACCCATCTTGTGACATAGGGATTTATACCTAGTTTAGTGAGTTTATCTATAATTCCAGAGTGGGGGATGGTGTCAAAAGCCTTGGCGACATCTAGATAGGCTGTGTGAACCACCTTACCCTCGTCTACGACTTTGGTGACTGCTTCAGAGAAGTCAATCAGGTTTCGGAGTCATAATCTGCCTTTTACAAACCCAAACTGGGTGGGGTCCAGAGTTTGGAGATTGCCAGTGTCTTTGTTTATAAGTTCCATGATGATACATTCCATGGCCTTGCAGACCAGGTTCGTTAGGCTAATGGGACAGTAGCTCCCGGGGTCCGTGGTGGCTCCCCCTTTGTGGAGTGGGATAACCGTCGCTGTGCACCATTCAGTGGGCACAAAGCCTGAGGTGAGGTTATGACTGAACATGGTGTTTAGGTGGGGTGCCAGTTCATTCTATTTTTCATGTAGAACGCAGCCTGGGATGTCAGGTCACATGGATACTGTGTTCTTGGCTTTGGAGAGTGTGGTTTTTACCTATGCAACTGTGACTACAAGAACTTTGCATTCTTCCAATGTAGAAATAGGCCCTTTAGGGGGTTTGGGGGGGGGGGGTAAAGTTAGCACTGAACCTATCTGCCAGGATGTTGGCAATATCAGTTGGTTCTGTATATTTAGTGACATTGTGCTGTAACTCAGAGCAGATCTGAGTGTTGCCATTGAGATTCTTGACAATAGCTATAGAATGCTTTGTGGTTGTCTTTAGAATCAGTGACGATTTTTTTTCATAACTAGCTTTGGAGGATTTTATGAGGGATCTCAGCTTCTCACTGAGGCTGACCAGGGAGTTCTTCCAGTTATGGGATTTTACTCTTTTTTGCAACAGTTTTTTTCTTCTGTTGTAGAGTTTGTTTATGGCAGGGGACCATCAAAGTGGCTTCCTTTTTTGGGGGGATAGCATCTTGGTTCTGTTAAGAATAGCACTGGCCATACACTTGTGTAAGTGCTTATAAAGTGCATTTGTGTAGGATTCAGCCGTCGTACCTCTATTGTCCGTCTGCATGGGTGTCGTGAAGATTGCCACTTCTGTCTTAAGCGTGAAGTTGGCTTTGGAGAAATTTTTTATGGTGGTTTCCCTAATGGGGGGTGGGGGGAGGATGTGGATGTCTAGGCTGATTAACTTGTGGTCTGATCTGACCAACGAGGAATTGACCTCTGGTATAGAACACTGATCGCCCATGTTGGTAATGACCAGGTCTAGGATATTGCTGCCTCTGGGGGGGGTATGGATAAGTTGATCCAAGGTTTTGGAATTTATGAATTCCAGAAAACGTTGCACAAAAGAGTTGGTACATGAGTAGTTTTCCCAGTTAATGGTGGGGTAGTTGAAATCGCCCATTATTAGGGTGTTGGGTTGTACCCTAATAATTTCCAGTGTATCAAGAAATGAGGAGTGGGAATCCTGGGGCATGGTGGGGGATCTTTAGCAAGTTACAATTTGAATTAAGAAGTTACAGTTTGGATTAAGGTCTTGCCCATAGTTAGTTGCACTTGGATAGTCTTGGATGCATTATACTGAGCAACTAGCCTGGAGGTGTGGATATCCTTAATGAATATGGACATGCCTCCACCTGTAGTGTTTCGGTCCAGGTTAGGTGGCCGAAAGGTGTGGTATGAATTATAGCCTGGTAATGCAGTGGTGCTGTCTGGAGCCTTCAACCAGGTCTCTGTCACTGCACAGATGTCGATGTTCTCCATTTTAAGGAGTGCCTCGAGTGAATGCATTTTGAGGTTTAGACTTCTAGCATTGAGTAGCATTACCCCCAGATTTTGCTTGCTTGTACCTGTTACAGTGGTGAATTTGTCATTTGAACCTTGCCTAAAAAAAGCACTGTATGGGTGGCAAGAGCCTTAGCCAGTAACTAGAATCCCAAGGGTGACAGGTGCAGGTCATCTCTGGCAAAGCATCGTGGTCTGTCGATCATGTCATGTCATCCCAGGCACTCAGATGCTGGATCCCTTTAGAATGACACCAGAAGCTTAACCAATTGTTGAAGTCAATCATTTTGTCTTGTACTGTGGTATCATTGTGGGTGATGGCAGAATGCTACTCAGGGCTAGGGTCATAACCTGCCTGGGCTAGAAGATCAGAGAGCTCCTCCATGTCTCTTTTCATGTAGTCCAGAGAGGTACATCTCAGGTCCTTCACACCAACATGGACAATGACAGAGTCATATTTGTACTTGTTGTGGAGTGACATGAGTGTGTGCGTTATGTGGTGGATTCTGGAAGCCGACAGGCAGCTGACAGTAACTTTCTCCTTGTTTAGCCAGGTGAGTGGAACATCAGTGTGCCTGACTATAGAGTCACCTATGACTAGAATGTTGCGTACGTTGTTATGCCTTATGGGTTGTGGTTGAGTGGCACACTGAGTTTGTGAGCTATGTGTCATTTGGATTGTGTTGGGGGTGGAGGTTGCATGAGTTTCTGCTTTGGAGGTCTCTGTTGCTTGAGCAGATTTTTATTGAGAGCCTCCGCTAATGTAGGTGTGTCTTTTGTGTTGCTATGTGTGTGTTTTGGTGGTGTAGGGTTTGAGGGACTGTGTGATGAGTGTGGTGTGGTGCAAGTGTTTACCTTCTCCCCTTGACTGTCTAGTCCACTTTTGGGTAAATAGAGCTTTGCTTCCAGTTTGGCTATATAAGTGCATCTGTCACAGGTTGTAGTGTTGGGTGGTAGGAGTAGAGGGTTGTCTGTGTACATGAGGCAATTGCTGCATTGCCCCAAGATGCCCAGATTCATCAGGTAGACAGGAGAAAACCCTGGGAGCTGACCCTTAGACATGCCTAGATAGGTGCCTATTTATTTAAAAACTGTTTTCCTCTAGTTAAGTGAGGAAAGTTGAGTGCTGTAGTAATTTGTAGC
The DNA here is from genome assembly GCF_019279795.1 of Protopterus annectens. Classification (NCBI taxonomy): domain Eukaryota; kingdom Metazoa; phylum Chordata; order Ceratodontiformes; family Protopteridae; genus Protopterus; species Protopterus annectens. The sequence goes on from NC_056729.1 coordinate 259,751,466, forward strand.
TTATTCAGTGCTTACAATGAGTTCTGAACAAGTGCTGAGGTCAAAGAAACAGATTTGAGTGCCAAAACTAAAAAAACTGGCTAGTTCTAAGGGAAAATTTGTAGAGCAGACTTTATGGCACCAGGAATAGTTTAACCCTAGCTAAGTGGCGATGCATAAAGTGTATTTTTTTTTATATAACAGTAGCAAATGAGCAAACTGATTTAAACAAATTAACCAATAAGAAGCTAAAAACTGAGTCCCATTCCAGCAGTCTTTGATCAGACAAGTTCTAACTGCACACTCCTGCCACTAGGGTGCATGGGAACCTTCTCCAAAAAAAGATGGTCTGGATTAGTGCTCAAGTTATACAAACAAAGCTAGATTCAGCAGGTCTGAATTTAGTCTCTGCTACAGCAAACAAGGTGTACCAATTTCAGAAAGAAACAGTTCAAATAAGCAGGCACAATAAGCCGTTAACCAGAAACTCCCAGCTCAGAAGGGCAGAGTCTACCCTCTCTTCCCACAAGAGTGCAGACCACACCTTCTTAATGTAAACTAACTGACCCGAAGCCCAAGTGCTTAAACCAGAACAAGTACACTCTTAGAATAGCAGACACTAAGCCTTCAATCAGCAACTCTCAACTTAGAAGGATGTAAACTACCTGTCCTGCCGCAACAGTGCAGACCACAAACCTTCTTAATGTAAAGCAACTGGTCTGAAGCCCAAGTGCTTTAATCAAAGGCTTAGAATAACAGTTACAATTTAATCAGGCTACTAACAAGCAGTAATAAATGCAGCAGAATAAATGCAATAAAGTAGAAAGAAACACAAATACAGTAAAAACAGATGAATAGAGGGCATTTTTTTTATATAACAATAGAAAACGAACAAATTGATTTAAACAAATTACCCAGTTAACAAGTAAAAAAGCTCAAAACTGAGCCCTGTTCCAGCAGTCTTCAGTCAGACAAGTTCTAACTGCACACTACTGCCAATAGGGTGCAGGAGAACCTTCTCCAAAAAAGATGGCCTGGATTAGTGCTCAAGTTATACAAACAAAGCTAGATTCAGCATGCCTGAGTCTAGTCTATGCTACAGCAAACAAGGCACACCAATTTCAGAAAGAAACAGTTCAAATAAGCAGGCACAATAATCCTTTAACCAGAAATTCCCAGCTCAGAAAGGCAGAATCTAACATCTCTTCCCACAAGAGTGCAGACCACAAACCTTCTTAATGTAAAATAACTGGCCTGAAGCCCAGGTGCTTAAACCAGAATTAATACACTTTTAGAATAACAGACACTGAGCCTTCAATCAGCAATTCTCAATTTAGAAGGATGTAAGCTACCTGTCCTGCCAAAACTGTGCAGGCCGCAAACCTTCTTAATGTAAAACAACTGGTCTGAAGCCCAAGTGCTTAAATCGAAAGGCTTAGAATAGCAGTTACAATTTAATCAGGCTACTACCAAGCAGTAACAAATGCAGAATAAATGCAATTGAGTACTTTTAAGAAGAGGCAAAAGCAACATAAAGTGCAAATTTTTTTTTTTTTTTTTAGTAAAGTGCAAGGAGAGGGGAAGGAGGAGCAGAGGTTAAGAACCTAAGTGGGTTGGCCTTTTCAAATATTCTGTCTGTATTAAGTAGAGTGAACACCAGACTGGGAGGGGTGTCCTAGATCAAATTTACAGTAGGGGTGGCAACTGCATAGCCACCAACTACAACAACTCCACAACAATAGGCTGGGAGGGAGGGTGAAAAAACAGTTTCAGGACAGATGAGAAACATAAAACAATGGCAGAAAAATATGTAAAATAATTCAGTCAGGCAAAATTAAGACAATGCAGAACTCTGAAAGGTTAAAATGCCAAGAAATATACTTATTAATCAGCGATATATTTCCAGATTGTTTGCGAATCACACCAGCCAGAGCCCAGGAGTTTCCAACGCTTACTCCAAATTCAGAATGCAACTCAAAAAGCACTTCTTCATCCAAGCCAAATGCTCTTGCTTCAACACAGGACATCACCTAATACACTATCCCTATCTCCTTTCCAAGTCTCTTCGCCTCTCTCAAATATACTGAAGGCTGACCCACTTTAGAAACTAATGAATACATTGTACATTACACTCTGCTTATTCACTAAAGTGCATATACTGTAGAAGAAGATGTTTTGTAATTCATCCAGGCCGATTCTGAAATTCGTCTGTATTGATTGGTGCACTACCCCTGTAAACAAATACAGATACATAAATTATTGGTTCATTGGTTAATACTAGGCTAACTGCACTTATGGGCCATTTTTTAAGCCTAGCCAATTATCCCATGTGAGAATCAAACCCTGCACCTTGTGTCTGTAAGGTAAACACATTAACGATTGTGCCATCCTCCCCACCAATAAATTCATTCATTCTTTTACTTGAGTAGCCCTACCTACTGTTCACAGTGGTTTCAGCATTAACGGTAATAAAATTGTGTAATAATGGAAGAGGTAAGTCCTTGCAGCTTTTCTGTGATGCATCAACATAGGCAAATGAAGGGGGCAGTCCTTTTTGTCAGGAATTCGTGTTTTCTAAACATTAGTGCTCAGATAAAAAAAAGCTGTCATTCTTTTTGTATTTGTATGTATAATATGTTGATAATTGTTATGATGGTCGGCTACTTTTTAGCATTCTAATAGAGAGTACAGCAGTGTTATCCTTGTGCAGTATGTCTGAGTTTATTTAGACGTTTGGTAGTTTAAAGGCTTAAGGTTATTTCATGCTTTTTTAATACAGTACATAGTTTTATATTCTTTCTAGGCTTTCATTTCACTCATCATTCCCATGGTTTTGGATGTTTATATATGTTGGATTTTATTCTCTCAAAATCATTTCATTAAAAGTTACTGGCAGTAAAATTCTGGTGACACACCAACCTGTCACACCGTTATACTTGAATTGATTGACAGCTGTATAAACGATTGTAGAGGATCTGTAGAGCACCTCACCCATAGTGAATCATGGACTTTGATTACTGTTATGTTTTATAAACGTACCTCAGATATTGACACATTGCATTTATCATTGCTAAAGGCTTTGCTGAGAGCAATGTTTGGACACAAAGCCATAATTTTCCAAATGTCCTTTAACTAATTGCAAGTCTGTCATACTGCTGTGTGAAACTTTTCCTTATGTTCCTAGAGATGAGCCTTCTAAATATTCTGTTTTCTTCCAAAAATGAATTTATTTGTTGTGGTTGACAGTTTTAAGGCCTGAGATCTCAAACAAAGCAGCCAAAAATATTGAATCAGTAAGGCTTTGTGTCTTAACTGCTTTGAATTTAGGTGGAGTACATTGACCTTTAAATAACAATAAAAGTGCTTTTGTAATCCATTTCATGTTTTATGTGCTCTTCCCTTAATTTTATAATATAGTCTGTCAACATTTTATTGCTCTTTAGCTACTGCATATGTAAATACTGAAATTGTGCATGGGTTTTAGTTACTAGGGTAGTCTAGACTGGGCAGATTACATTTACAGTGGGAGAAAAACTTAGAAACAAAGAAATTCACTGTGCAAGTCAGTCAACATAACATGATAGCTTACATTGCTCTTTATAGACGTATGCAAGATACACACATATATGCAGTGCCCATTTGTAGAGTGTTAATGAACATTCATTCAGAATATGTAAACAATGACATTTCAGTGTAAAGAACAATCTAAGTCTGTAGTTAATGCATATAATGTTTCTGATTTTTGCACAAGAGCTTGTGTGTAGTATGTCTTCATATAACATAAGGTAGTCTTGGGTAAATATGCAGCTTACTAGAAGTAAATTAACTTTTGAATTTGAGAAATTGTGTAGGATACTGGCTGATTAAAAAAAAAATAGGGAGAGGAGTTGTACATTACAGATGCCATTTGGGGAACATAAATAAGGTGAAAGGATAAAATTAAGGAGACCGGTTTTAGTTTATGGAATTCGGTGCTGTGGAAGGATAGGGAAGTAGATGGAGAATATAGTAAATGCATAGTAAAACATGGGCTGACAAAGAGAAGAGCAAGACATATGAGTGGGTGAGGGTCTGTGAGGGTAGGATTAAAAGACAAGTGATGTGTAAGAACAGAGGTAGAATTGAGTTTGGGAACGTTTAAGTATATTAGTGTAAAGATGAGTAGGAGGTAGGACTGAAGTGTAGAGAAGAACGGTGTAAGATAGGAGATGGAAAGCAGAAAGATGTTGGGAGTAAAGGTAGGGTAATAGTGTCAGTTATTCGGGGTGTCACAGAAAGGTGAGCATGAGCAGAGGTGTGGAATGGGGAAGTGAAGCAGGTGCAGTTTAGTAAGATAATGAGGTCCGTGGTAAGAAAGGGTTGCAGGGTGAGGTTGTGTTTTGTAAGACAGAGAGATGCATGTGATACTTGGCATAAGGGAGTGATTGAGAGGAGAGCTAAGAAAAAGGGAGTTTGTTAGAGGATTGGCAGAGCAGAAGAGGTAACAGTAGGAAGTATCCTCAACTTCAAAGCAGAATTGATGTATCATTTCAAGGAGAATCTGAAGAATTTTTATGCTGTAGGGGTGAACGAAGGCTAGTTATAGTGAATAATATCACTTCACGAGTGTAGCAGTTGTGGCACAATAAATGCTATTTAGTAAGCAATGTAGATAGTCTTCTTATTAAAATGCTAAGACTCAGTACTGAGCCCTAGAGTGATGAAAAACACAGAACAGTGAATGTTGAACATTGTTTTTTCCTTTAAAGTTGTTTTTTGCAGGGGTTAAGCCTCCCCTGTGCACCTTCTCATTGTGGAGGCAAACCCCTTACACCCCTTTAGAGCTTCAAATGGTTAACACATAATGATTAAGTGTGAGTGGTTTAAATATTAGGGGTAGTTTGTTCCATGTTTATGACGTGGAAGGAGAAGCTGGCATCCCCTGAGTATTAGATTTTATGACCTGTAATGTAAAAGTGTTTGACACTGGACACTTGGAGGTAGCTCTGTTTGAGACTGTAGTGCATGTTGTAATGGGCTATAATTTTCATATACAGCTCCTGATGATTGTTCTTAGTACATTAGCATGCTAGTTTAGGCTAGTTTGTTTTGAGAGCATGTCAGTGATGTGTAATGTCATTAGAGTGCTGACTGGAGGGCCATTTAGATGACATCACCATAGCTGCAAATTTTTCCTGTTTTTAGTGCCTATAAATTGCCAGTTAAAATGTATAGCAGAAACCCCACTCGTCAAGGGAAGAAGGACCCTGTTTGTTTACCATACTCTGCGTAGAAGTAGGAAGGGAACCAGCAAAGGTTGCTCCTGCAGTCCACAGTTGCTGCTTATGAGGGAATATTCATTATTCTTACTGTAATGGTATTCCATTGCTGTGCCATCTGTGAAAACCAGATTGGAATATGGATATGAGGTCCTTGGAAGGACACTTCTGCTGTTGTGTCATAGTCTCATCAGCTTTTACTAGATGTAGGAAACTGAACTAGGCCCCATGTATACAACATCTTCACAGCCACCTTCTCTTGTAAAGCTGAGAGAAAAATCTTAAGGGTATTATATCAATGAAGTCAATAAATGACCAAGGACCTCATCATAACATTAGAACCCAGTTATGCCAGTGTACAGGTTAC